>NW_024472975.1:13597-18597 GCF_017654505.1 Polyodon spathula | reverse complement strand
CGCACTCTGGAAGGGACAGACCGGGCGGGCGCCGAACACTTGGGGAACGGCGTCCGTCCGGGCCTGAACCTACCCGGCGCGAGACCTCCAAGGCCGGCCGTCCCCTGACGGATCAGGGGCCGGGCGCGGACGAGGAACGCACTCTGGAAGGGACAGACCGGGCGGGCGCCGAACACTTGGGGAACGGCGTCCGTCCGGGCCTGAACCTACCCGGCGCGAGACCTCCAAGGCCGGCCGTCCCCTGACGGATCAGGGGCCGGGCGCGGACGAGGAAACAGAGCCAATGCCGTACATGAACATAGCCGGTGACCTGGAAAGGTAGCCCGGGACCGTCAGTAACTGTCCAAATCCAGACTGCAACACACTCCATACTATGGCCGTCAATACCAAGACCCCAAAGCCATATCCCAGCCACAATTTCACCATCCACACTGCTTTAGATGTAGAATAAGGGACACGGAACACAGATATTGGCAATAAAGGAGTACTTTTATTGAAAATTTACCCCCTCCAAACCATTATCCAAATCCATTTCCTATTTCCAAACCATAGTCCATAAACCATCTTCAATCCACTTTCTATTTGATTTCTGTTTCTGAATCTGTCACCTCGACTCTACACACACACATGATCGGAGCCAAGAGGCCGAGAAGCGATGCCCACAATGGTTTTAGCCAAACGCCCCGGGCGCGGCCGCCCGCCGGAGCAGCCGTGGTACTTGCTTCTCGGGCGGAGGGAAATAAAGAAAGGTAGGTGATGGGCTCCAACAGGGGCGACCGCCCTTTCTGTGCTCATTCTGCTTTTAAACTCCAGGTGGAGCCTCTCCCCGAGGGGAAGGGCTGTCCAAAAATTGGATCGAACTCGTAAATGCTCCTCTCCACGGAAATCTTTAGTAAAAGGCGAAAGATTTATTCGAGCTGTAGAGAAGCCAGAGTGTGCCTTTGCTGGCGGCCGAGCCCTTCCGGCCGGCCCAAAGGCACTCCCCTCTACCAAGCGGCAGCAAGGCCACGCAAAACAAAAAAAGGGAACTCTTCCCAAAACGCATCTGCCGTTCCGCCCCGGCGAAAGGGCGCTTTGCTGCTGCTGCTGCCGCCGCCTTGAAAGCCAGGGCTCCTTGCTTGCCTCACTCAACAGCTCCGAATCCGCTTTACAGCTGCGCTCCTCTCCTCCTCCCGCGAGCGCAAGGCCTTCTGGGTACACTGGCCTGCTGCGTGTGTTAGGCCTGCCTGAATATTAAATATTTAAAAAAAAAAAAAAAAAAAAAAAAAAAAACAACAAAAAGAGCGGGAAAACAGCACGTCCCAGGAAAAGGGGTGGAGGGCGCACCCTTTAGCGCTCTCTCTCTCTCTCTCTCTCTCTCTCTCTCTCTCTCTCTCTCTTTTGTCCTTTCTGAGAACTGTGCACCGTTCCCGGAGGTACTGCAATACCGGGTCGATGCGTGGAGTGGACGGAGCAAGCCCCGCTTCCATCTCCCGCTTCCTAAAATCAATTTAATATAGACAGTACCCCTATGGTGGACGTATCAGACATTAAACTGATAGGGACAGTTTTTTTATTTATTTATTTATTGATTTATTTATTTATTTATTTATTCTTAACAAATAACAATACAAATAACAAGACATTATCAAGACAAACAAACACATTAACCATCAGAAAAAAACCCGTTCTCATAATCCAGTCTATTCCAAAGTCCAAACCGTTCAAATCCATCCCAGCAAAATCTTAATCCAAAACTCATTACCCCCTCCAAACCATTATCCAAATCCATTTCCTATTTCCAAACCATAGTCCATAAACCATCTTCAATCCACTTTCTATTTGATTTCTGTTTCTGAATCTGTCACCTCGATTTCTGTTTCTGAATCTGTCACCTCGACTCTACACACACACATGATCGGAGCCAAGAGGCCGAGAAGCGATGCCCACAATGGTTTTAGCCAAACGCCCCGGGCGCGGCCGCCCGCCGGAGCAGCCGTGGTACTTGCTTCTCGGGCGGAGGGAAATAAAGAAAGGTAGGTGATGGGCTCCAACAGGGGCGACCGCCCTTTCTGTGCTCATTCTGCTTTTAAACTCCAGGTGGAGCCTCTCCCCGAGGGGAAGGGCTGTCCAAAAATTGGATCGAACTCGTAAATGCTCCTCTCCACGGAAATCTTTAGTAAAAGGCGAAAGATTTATTCGAGCTGTAGAGAAGCCAGAGTGTGCCTTTGCTGGCGGCCGAGCCCTTCCGGCCGGCCCAAAGGCACTCCCCTCTACCAAGCGGCAGCAAGGCCACGCAAAACAAAAAAAGGGAACTCTTCCCAAAACGCATCTGCCGTTCCGCCCCGGCGAAAGGGCGCTTTGCTGCTGCTGCTGCCGCCGCCTTGAAAGCCAGGGCTCCTTGCTTGCCTCACTCAACAGCTCCGAATCCGCTTTACAGCTGCGCTCCTCTCCTCCTCCCGCGAGCGCAAGGCCTTCTGGGTACACTGGCCTGCTGCGTGTGTTAGGCCTGCCTGAATATTAAATATTTAAAAAAAAAAAAAAAAAAAAAAAAAAAAAAAAAAACAAAAAACAAAAAAAGCGGGGGAAAACAGCACGTCCCAGGAAAAGGGGTGGAGGGCGCACCCTTTAGCGCTCTCTCTCTCTCTCTCTCTCTCTCTCTCTCTCTCTCTCTTTTGTCCTTTCTGAGAACTGTGCACCGTTCCCGGAGGTACTGCAATACCGGGTCGATGCGTGGAGTGGACGGAGCAAGCCCCGCTTCCATCTCCCGCTTCCTAAAATCAATTTAATATAGACAGTACCCCTATGGTGGACGTATCAGACATTAAACTGATAGGGACAGTTTTTTTATTTATTTATTTATTTATTTTTTTTTATTTTTATTCTTAACAAATAACAATACAAATAACAAGACATTATCAAGACAAACAAACACATTAACCATCAGAAAAAAACCCGTTCTCATAATCCAGTCTATTCCAAAGTCCAAACCGTTCAAATCCATCCCAGCAAAATCTTAATCCAAAACTCATTACCCCCTCCAAACCATTATCCAAATCCATTTCCTATTTCCAAACCATAGTCCATAAACCATCTTCAATCCACTTTCTATTTGATTTCTGTTTCTGAATCTGTCACCTCGACTCTACACACACACATGATCGGAGCCAAGAGGCCGAGAAGCGATGCCCACAATGGTTTTAGCCAAACGCCCCGGGCGCGGCCGCCCGCCGGAGCAGCCGTGGTACTTGCTTCTCGGGCGGAGGGAAATAAAGAAAGGTAGGTGATGGGCTCCAACAGGGGCGACCGCCCTTTCTGTGCTCATTCTGCTTTTAAACTCCAGGTGGAGCCTCTCCCCGAGGGGAAGGGCTGTCCAAAAATTGGATCGAACTCGTAAATGCTCCTCTCCACGGAAATCTTTAGTAAAAGGCGAAAGATTTATTCGAGCTGTAGAGAAGCCAGAGTGTGCCTTTGCTGGCGGCCGAGCCCTTCCGGCCGGCCCAAAGGCACTCCCCTCTACCAAGCGGCAGCAAGGCCACGCAAAACAAAAAAAGGGAACTCTTCCCAAAACGCATCTGCCGTTCCGCCCCGGCGAAAGGGCGCTTTGCTGCTGCTGCTGCCGCCGCCTTGAAAGCCAGGGCTCCTTGCTTGCCTCACTCAACAGCTCCGAATCCGCTTTACAGCTGCGCTCCTCTCCTCCTCCCGCGAGCGCAAGGCCTTCTGGGTACACTGGCCTGCTGCGTGTGTTAGGCCTGCCTGAATATTAAATATTTAAAAAAAAAAAAAAAAAAAAAAAAAAAAAAACAGAACAAAAAGAGCGGGAAAACAGCACGTCCCAGGAAAAGGGGTGGAGGGCGCACCCTTTAGCGCTCTCTCTCTCTCTCTCTCTCTCTCTCTCTCTCTCTCTCTCTCTCTCTCTTTTGTCCTTTCTGAGAACTGTGCACCGTTCCCGGAGGTACTGCAATACCGGGTCGATGCGTGGAGTGGACGGAGCAAGCCCCGCTTCCATCTCCCGCTTCCTAAAATCAATTTAATATAGACAGTACCCCTATGGTGGACGTATCAGACATTAAACTGATAGGGACAGTTTTTTTATTTATTTATTTATTGATTTATTTATTTATTTATTCTTAACAAATAACAATACAAATAACAAGACATTATCAAGACAAACAAACACATTAACCATCAGAAAAAAACCCGTTCTCATAATCCAGTCTATTCCAAAGTCCAAACCGTTCAAATCCATCCCAGCAAAATCTTAATCCAAAACTCATTACCCCCTCCAAACCATTATCCAAATCCATTTCCTATTTCCAAACCATAGTCCATAAACCATCTTCAATCCACTTTCTATTTGATTTCTGTTTCTGAATCTGTCACCTCGACTCTACACACACACATGATCGGAGCCAAGAGGCCGAGAAGCGATGCCCACAATGGTTTTAGCCAAACGCCCCGGGCGCGGCCGCCCGCCGGAGCAGCCGTGGTACTTGCTTCTCGGGCGGAGGGAAATAAAGAAAGGTAGGTGATGGGCTCCAACAGGGGCGACCGCCCTTTCTGTGCTCATTCTGCTTTTAAACTCCAGGTGGAGCCTCTCCCCGAGGGGAAGGGCTGTCCAAAAATTGGATCGAACTCGTAAATGCTCCTCTCCACGGAAATCTTTAGTAAAAGGCGAAAGATTTATTCGAGCTGTAGAGAAGCCAGAGTGTGCCTTTGCTGGCGGCCGAGCCCTTCCGGCCGGCCCAAAGGCACTCCCCTCTACCAAGCGGCAGCAAGGCCACGCAAAACAAAAAAAGGGAACTCTTCCCAAAACGCATCTGCCGTTCCGCCCCGGCGAAAGGGCGCTTTGCTGCTGCTGCTGCCGCCGCCTTGAAAGCCAGGGCTCCTTGCTTGCCTCACTCAACAGCTCCGAATCCGCTTTACAGCTGCGCTCCTCTCCTCCTCCCGCGAGCGCAAGGCCTTCTGGGTACACTGGCCTGCTGCGTGTGTTAGGCCTGCCTGAATATTAAATATTTAAA
>NW_024472975.1:7500-10000 GCF_017654505.1 Polyodon spathula | reverse complement strand
ACGAGGAGAGGTAGAGCGAGCGAGTAGGCTCTCTCTTCCTCGCTCGGCAGAACTCGCTCGCTCGCTCCCTCTCTCTCTCTCTCTCTCTCTCTCTCTCTTTTGACCTTTCTGAGAAATGGGCACCGTTCCCGGAGGTACTGCAATACCGGGTCGATGCGTGGAGTGGACGGAGCAAGCCCCGCTTCCATCTCCCGCTTCCAAAAATCCATTTAATATAGACGGTCCCCCTATGGGGGACGTATCAGATATTAAACTGATAAGAACAGATTTTTTTTTTTTTTTTTTTTTTTTTTTTTTTTTTTTTTGCAATTTTATTCTCAATTTATTCCCCAAAAAAATACAACACCCGTTCAAAACTAATAATTCTCAAAATTCTAAGTTCCCCAAAAAAAACCACAAAAAAAGACCCATATTATAAATCCACAAAAAACCCAACACCCTTTCAAAAATTGTAAATCTCAAAATTCAAAGTTCACAAAAAAAGAACCCAAAACTACTCTAAACTATTTCCCTCACTTTCTCGCCGCTTCTTCCGCCTTCTTCTTTGCTTCCAGAAAAATTCTCATTTTCTCCTCTTCATATTCCTTCCATTCTAAATGCGAAACCCTCGCTCCTCTTATCCTCTCCTTCCATCTCATTAAATTTTCATAGTCCCTAGGACATGCCACCCTCATTAAATGCTCTACATCTTTCTCCGTCCACACGACACTCTTCTTCTTAACCTCTTCCTCCCTCTTCTTTACCTCTTCCTCCTTCTTCTTTACCTCTTCCTCCACCCTATCACCCCAACTCGAACTTGATGTTGCTCCCTCCTCTCCTCCTTTCATCCTCCTTGTTTGGCATTCAGCGGTCCTCTCATCCTTCCCTTCTCTATCTTTCCTCTTCCTCTGTACCTCTCCTTCTACTCCCTCCATTGGGTCGGCAACAGATTGCTCTTCCCGGGACCTCTGCTGGTCATCTGTGGAACTGCCTTCCTTCTCTTCCTTTCTCGGGTCTCCGCCTCTTCCCTTTGTTTCCTCAGTTCCACATTTTCCCGCCGTTCCGCCTCCTTTATTTGCGACTCCTCCCCCAACACTCTTTCCTTTGTCCTTCTCATTGTCTTTTTTCCCAGATTCTTTTTCTTTCTCTGTTTTCTTCTCCTCTGTATCCTCTTTTTTCTTTGTTCCTTCACTGGCTGCCTGAGCATAGCTTCTCTTGCTTTTCGGACAGTCCCTGTACATATGCTCTTTTGAGCCACAGAGATTGCACAACATTCCTCTGGGGCAGT
Organism: Polyodon spathula; assembly: GCF_017654505.1. NCBI lineage: Eukaryota > Metazoa > Chordata > Actinopteri > Acipenseriformes > Polyodontidae > Polyodon > Polyodon spathula. Next base: position 8,733 of record NW_024472975.1, on the reverse strand, counting down.
CCCTAGAAACATGTCCCGTCTGCAAACAGTTTCTACAAACAACCTCCTCACACTCTGCAGCAAAATGTCCACACCGGCCACATTTAAAACACACTCTGGGCTGACCTTTGTAATACAGAGTCCCTCTAACAGTTCCAATCATCAAATCCGGTCTGACATGAATCATATTCCCCTCCTTAGTGCGCAGCCTAGCAATATACTTATACATTCCATTCCACAAACCTTCAGAATCCAGGTTCTTAACTGGGAACTCGCTCTTCAACTCAAAACTCCTTTTCAAAGCTGTAGTAATATCCTCCACTGGAAAGAAAGGACAGGCCATTGTAACAAAAACTGTTCTCCATTCCTGCAGAAACAATGGCTCCAGGTTGAAAACTCTGGCTGGCAACTGCTCCTTATTCTCTTCATATTTCCTTAACACCTTCAGGCACTCCTCTTCTGTATTCAAAGTCAGGTCGAATAAGCCTTTAGCGATGTTCTCCTTCAGGCAATGGACATCGTCTGCTCCCAACTCGAACAAACCAAAGACGACTTCCAACACGAACTTCCTTCTTCCCCATAGGCCAGTCAGATCTTTTAGCTGGAATCGAAGCGTGTTCTTCCCATACCTTTCTTCCATTTCCGGATCAGTCTCTATCAAGCTCACGCCTTCTAGATCTTTACCTTTCGCCTTCTAGACACTCACTTGGTATGAGCCAAGAGGTCGAGAAGCGATGCCCACAATGGTTTTGGCCAAACGCCCCGGGCGCGGCCGCCCGCCGCAGCAGTCGTGGTACTTGCTTCTCGGGCGGGCGGGGCGGGCGGAGGGAGGAAGGAAGGAAGGAAGGAAGGAAGGAAGAAGGAAAGGGTGCGGAGAGTTGCTTTGGCGGACCGCCCTTTCTGTGCTCGTTCTGCTTTTAAACTCCAGGTGGAGCCCCTCCCTGAGGGGAAGGGCTGTCCAAAAATTGGATCGAACTCGTAAATGCTCCTCTCCACGGAAATCTTTAGTAAAAGGCGAAAGGTTCATTCGAGCTGTAGAGAAGCCGGAGCGTGCCTTTGCTGGTGGCCGAGCCCTTCCGGCCGGCCCAAAGGCCCAAAGGCCCTCCCCTCTGCCAAGCGGCAGCGAGGCCACGCACGCAAAACAAAAACAGGGAACTCCTCCCAAAACGCATCTGCCGTTCCGCCCCGGCGAAAGGGCGCTTTGCTGCTGCTGCTACACTGGCCTGCTGCGTGTGTTAGGCCTGCCTGAATATG
>NW_024472975.1:0-2500 GCF_017654505.1 Polyodon spathula | reverse complement strand
GTGGTATGTGCGGCACATCCCTCCCCCCCTCCTTTATAGGTCTGTACATAATGTCCCTCCTCACATACTCATACCTCCCTCCCCACATAAACTGAAACACTGTCCTAGTGACCCCCCTTCTCATTCTGCGAGGCAAAGGAAATACATATGCCAGGTAGACCAAAACAGGCAGAACGATGGCTTTTATTACTAGCACTTTACCTTTAAAGGTTAGTCTTCTACTTTTCCAAAGTGCTAGCTGCCTTCCCACCTTTTCTAACCTCTCCTCCCAATTCTTAACCTCTGCCTGGGTGCGATGAAATGTGACCCCAAGAATTTTAATACCCTCTGTACATAGTTTTAAATCACACTGTGCATCTTCTCTGTTGCTCCAGGTTCCAAAATACATCATAGAAGTTTTATTTACATTCAAACAGGACCCTGAAGCTAACCCAAATCTGTGAACTAATGCTAAAGAGCTTTTTAAACTGAAATCGGAGTCCAAAAATAACGTGGAATCATCGGCGTACTGTGAGATTTTCAATACCTCTCCCTTACTACCTGGGATTACCACACACCCCACCCTCCCGTCCCCCCGTAGAGCCGCTGCAAAGGGCTCCACAAACAAGACATAGAGGAGAGGAGATAGCGGACAACCCTGCCTTACTCCCGATTCCTGTCGGACCTCTCTCCCCAAATTCCCATTCACTCTGAGCCTACTGAAAACCCCATTATACATAATGCCCACCCACCTCAAAAAGTGCTCACCAAACCCAAAATTTTGCAAAACCCTGAACAAAAACCCATGATGTACCCGGTCGAAAGCCTTTTGCTGATCTAAACTAACAAGCATCAGTGGTATCCTCCTGTCCTCCGCCCAGCCAATCACGTCTCGAATCAACTGCAGGTTCCACTGGGCAGACCTGCCTGGGACTCCACAAGTCTGGTCTGTGTGCACAATATGGGGCATCGCTCTCCCCAGCCTACCTGTAAGGACCTTTGCTATTAATTTATAATCAGCATTTAATAAGGTAATGGGCCTCCAGTTCTGCAGATCAGACTTCTCTCCTTTCTTAAATAAAAGAGTGACAATGCCCTCCTTCATTGATCTCCCTAGTTCACCTTGTTTAAAGATAGCCTGAACTACCTCCAAGACATCCTTTCCCAACACATTCCAAAAAGCCAAATAAAATTCTTTCCCAAGCCCATCAGATCCCGGTACCTTCCTGCTTTTCATCCCTTTCAAGGCTGCTGTCAGCTCCTCTAAACGTATTGGCTTTTCCAAGTCCTCTACTACTTCTTCTGGCACTCGGGACAACACCTGAGCAAGGAAAAGGCTCCCCTCCTCCTCGCTCACATCTCGCACCGAAAACAGATCTTCATAAAAGGAGCTAGCACATTCCAGTACCTCCGCAGGGTCCAATACTTCCCTGTTCTGCTTGTCCCTCAGGCTAGTGATTACCTGCCTACTCTGTCTATCTCTGATTTGCCTAAAGAAAGAATGAGTGCAAGCTTCAGTGTTAAAGACCACTTCTCCTTGCCTCCGGAACAAAAACTGTGTGGCTTTTAAAGTAAAAATATCCTTCAGCTGCTGTTTCACCTGTGCAAAATACTCCCAATTAACTGTGTCCCCTATTACCTAGCATGTATAATCCTTCCAAAATCCGCTGCAATCTGAAAATCTCCTTCCTTTCCCTTTTAGCCTTAGCTTTACCATACTCTTGTGACAACACTTTCACCCTCCTTTTCACCTCCTCCCACCACTCTACCACTGAACTGAAATATGGCTTCAACCCCACCCAAAACTGATAGTGCTCTAAAAAAGACTCACAGAACTCTCTCTCTTCAAGTACTTTGTTATTAAATTTCCAATAACCTTTGCCAAACAAGGGAGCTTTAACTAATATTTTAAGTGATATAAGGTCATGATCTGAAAACCACATAGGGAGAACAGACCCAGACTGCAAATGAAAATTTTTGCTAACAAAAAAATAATCCAGCCTGCTACTAGACCCTCTGGAATTCCTCCAAGTGGCCCCCTTCATTTTTAATTTTGCAAAGGCATCAACTAACTCAAAATTTGTTAACAGGGATTTCAGATATTTAAAACTAAAATCTGCATCTTGCGCTGTGTCCAAATTAATATTAAAGTCCCCTCCCATCACCACCACCCTATTAGTGACCAACAAATCCCCTAACTCAGCAAACAGATCTGCCCTTGCAGACATAAGAGGATTTGCATATATATTAATAAATCTAAACTGTGTCCCCCCACAATCAGCATCCACCATTAAGACCCTCCCCGGTACAGGTGAAACAGTGTGTACAATTCCCACATTTTGACCCTTAAAAACAATCCCCACTCCTGAAGAATGAACCCCCCCCACACTCCAACGGGATTCACCAGCCCCCCATTCTGTACTGAAGGCCTCTACATCCTTCTCGTCTTTAAGGTGTACCTCTTGAAAAAAACAAACCGAAAAATCATATAATCGCAAAGAGGTAAACACAGCTGTCCTCT
>NW_024472974.1:1571-5032 GCF_017654505.1 Polyodon spathula | reverse complement strand
TCACTTTGTCTCTCAGCCCCCTGACATTTACAGACATTAAATTCAAGGAAGACATTTACATAAGCTGAAAGAAAAAAAGGAAGAAAACCAAACAAACTCAAGTCCCTTTTTTGTCTTCTAAAGCAGACATATGTCCAGGCCCACCTTCAAGAGGACCTTCCTTCTCCTGGCTGGGTAGCATTTGCCTAGTATAATCACTACCTAGAGCCAGAACTTGTTCTTGGATTTCTTCTAAAACAGTTCCGAGTTCAGCACTGCCTGTGCTGCCTTCACTCCAGTCTCTAACAGCTCCCTCTTCTGACAGTTCTTCTAAAGCTTCCCCCTCCTCTTCTACCAGCAAAGCGTCATAGGGATTAACGGAAAGTGGGATCCCCTCTACCTTCCGTTTAGTGACAGCCTCCGATTGACTCTTTGATGGTTCATCAACGCTTTTCCGTTTCTCCCTACCTCTCTTCATCTCGCTCCAGTGCTGCTGGTTCCCAGGAAGCGGTTCGCTGTAGTCACGGGAGGAAGCCAGCACCCTACGACTGGGTCCGCCTGCAACCTCCTCCTCTCCCTCCTTCTCCTCCTCCATTTCCTGTGGGGTTTCTGGGACAGTCTCCCCCGTACCTGCTGATTCTTCCTCCACCGGCTCCTCTCTTCGGACTGCATCTGCATAGGTTGCACTCCTCTTTGGACACTGTTTGAACAGGTGCTCCTCGGAGTTACAGATGCTGCATTTTTTAATTCTGTCACAGTCCTTGGTCTCATGATCTGTGCCTTGGCAGTTGCGACAGACCATGTTCTTGCAAGTGGCAGCCAGGTGCCCAAAAATCCCACATTTCCTGCAGTACTGGGGCTGTCCGCTGTAAAACAGGTAGCCCCTGTTTGGCCCGATTGTAAAGTTGGCCGGCGGGTGCTTAAACCCATCAGAGCTGCTCTTATCAGGCTTTAGAGTTACCCGGAACTGTCTTTTGCCTGTCCATATGCCATGCTTGTCTCTGACTGGTAATCCCCCGGAAACAGTTTTGCAGTACCGAGACAAGAACAGCTCAATATCAAAGTCACTGATATATGGGTTAAACATGTGCACTGTTATTACCCTGTGGTCTTTGTGCCAAAGTGGCTCCATGTTATAAAAAGACAAAGGCTTTTCTGCTGCTTTCTCCTCAAAACTCTTTAAAAAGGTATCGTAAATAACACCACTTTCAAAAGTTAAGTCCAAAAATCTTTGGTTGTTATTCACCTGTAGGCAGTAGATCTGAGCAGGTACAAAGCGCAGTTGTCCCAGCAAAACCTTCTCCACGAACTGATCACGATCCAGGAAATCCTCCTTGTTCTCCTCTTTCCATCTGAAACGGACGGTATTCCGTAGTCCAGCCCCGGGTGCCGACTTGAATGAAGATTTAGATGCCATCTTCGTATCACCTTCTTTTTCTCTCAGATAGAGCAAACTGCGGTCATGCCACACACTTGCTCTGAGCCAAGAGGCCGAGAAGCGATGCCCACAATGGTTTTGGCCAAACGCCCCGGGCGCGGCCGCCCGCCGCAGCAGTCGTGGTACTTGCTTCTCGGGCGGGCGGGCGGGCGGAGGGAGGGAGGGAGGAAGGAAGGAAGGAAGGAAGGAAAGGTGCCGGGCTCCAACGGGGGCGACCGCCCTTTCTGTGCTCGTTCTGCTTTTAAACTCCAGGTGGAGCCCCTCCCTGAGGGGAAGGGCTGTCCAAAAATTGGATCGAACTCGTAAATGCTCCTCTCCACGGAAATCTTTAGTAAAAGGCGAAAGGTTCATTCGAGCTGTAGAGAAGCCGGAGCGTGCCTTTGCTGGTGGCCGAGCCCTTCCGGCCGGCCCAAAGGCCCAAGGCCCAGGCCCTCCCCTCTGCCAAGCGGCAGCGAGGCCACGCACGCAAAACAAAAACAGGGAACTCCTCCCAAAACGCATCTGCCGTTCCGCCCCGGCGAAAGGGCGCTTTGCTGCTGCTGCTACACTGGCCTGCTGCGTGTGTTAGGCCTGCCTGAATATGAAATATGAAAAAAAAAAAAAAAAAAAAAAAAAAAAAAAAAAAAAAGAGCGGGAAAACGGCGCGTCCCAGGAAAGGGGAGGGTGGGGAGGGAGGGAGGGAAAAGAACTCTCTCAAAGATCTCTCATCTCTCTCTCTCGTCTTAACGGAGAGAGAGGAGGGGCAGAGAGGAGAGGGAGGGAGGGGCGAGCGAGAGCGACTTCGCTCTCTTTCAAATAATAGCCTTCTCGCTCTCTCTCTCTCTCTCTCTCTTTTGACCTTTCTGAGAAATGGGCACCGTTCCCGGAGGTACTGCAATACCGGGTCGATGCGTGGAGTGGACGGAGCAAGCCCCGCTTCCATCTCCCGCTTCCAAAAATCCATTTAATATAGACGGTCCCCCTATGGGGGACGTATCAGATATTAAACTGATAAGAACAGATTTTTTTTTTTTTTTTTTTTTTTTTTAATTGAACAACAATACAATACAATTACAAGTTACAATCAAATAATTACATATACCATATTTACATACTACAAAGAACCATACTGTTACAGTGGCATTTAAATATTTCTCCAACACACAGTACATCGGAGACATCCTATATTTGTATATCAGTTAGGTTCTTCCATTTTTCTTTGGCGGCATTAAAGCCCCATCTATCCACATCTATTTGGATCCGCCTCTTTACCTGCCCCCGAATCTCTCTCATCACTCTATCAGGGCACATGCTCTTGTTGTTTTTTACCAGACAGTTCCTGTTTCCCCAAATTTCAAACTTTATCAAACTTACTAGAAACCACAGTATAAAACCCATCTTTTTTGAATATTTTCCCAACCCACCACCATACATAATAAAATCATAATCCAAAACAAGACCCGACACCAATAATTCAAACAGATCCCCCGCCCTTTCCCACACTGATTTAGAAAAGGGGCATTCCCACAACATGTGCCTTTGTGTTTCCTCCGATAGACAGCTGTTCCTTGGACAAAAAGGGTTTCTGGTCAGGGAGTGCCTATGTAGAACCTCCCGTACTGGAACTCGGCTATGTGCACATAACCAATTAAAATCACTGAATCTATTATCCAAGCCTTTCGGTTGGATCTCAGCCCAGGCGTTTTGTGGGGTCAGTGAAAAAAACCGTACATAAAAGCTTGAAACAGACTGACTATACAACATTTTATGTGATAGACATAGATCTTTCTCTTTACAAGCTGGATTAGCCTATGACCACACTACAGCATGTTCATACCAGTCAGGCCTGGTCTCTGCCTTGGGAACGCTGTTTGAAATAGGGGCCAGATGACGCATAGGCCAGGAAAACCAAAACTTGATAAAATACTGCCGTTTGTGCGAGACTTCCCCAACCAAAGCAACACATAGGTTTGAAAAAAATAAACAGTCTAATTTCAGTGGTATGTGCGGCACATCCCTCCCCCCCTCCTTTATAGGTCTGTACATAATGTCCCTCCTCACATAC
>NW_024472974.1:0-1071 GCF_017654505.1 Polyodon spathula | reverse complement strand
GAGAAATAAAACAACCCCCGTGTCAGACCCTCACAAGAGAAATAAAACCAGCCCCCTGTCAGACCCTCACCAGAGAAAAAAAAAAAACTCCCCTGTCATACCCTCACCAGAGAAAAAAAACAACCCCCCTGTCAGACCCTCACCAGAGAAATAAAACAACCCCCCATCAGACCCTCAACAGAGAAAAAAAACAACCCCCCTGTCAGACCATCACAAGAGAAATAAAACAACCCCCCTGTCATACCCTCACCAGAGAAATAAAACAACTCCCCTGTCAGACCCTCACCAGAGAAATAAAACAACCCCCCTGTCAGACCCTCACCAGAGAGAAATAAAACAAACCCCCTGTCAGATCCTGATAAGAGAGAAATAAAACTACTCCCTTGTCAGACCCTCAACAGAGAGAAATAAAACAACACCCTTGTCAGACCCTCACCAAAGAAATAAAACAACCTCCTGTCAGACCATCAACAGAGAAATAAAACAACCCCCCTGTCAGACACTCACCAGAGAGAAATAAAACAACCCCCATGTCAGACCCTCACCAGAGAAATAAAACAAACCCCTGTCAGACCTAGTTGTTTCTTTAGTTTGTGGGGGGGGACAGTCTGGGAGTGGTTTTCTTTAAATTGGTTGGGCGACAGTCTTGACTTCACCAGAGAGAAATAAAACAAACCCCCAGGGACACTCACCAGAGAGAATTCACCAGAGAGAATAAAAACAACCCCCCTGTCAGAACCTGATAAGAGATCACCAGAGAAATAAAACAACCCCCCAGTCAGACCCCCCTCACCACCAGAGAAATAAAACAACCCCCCTGTCAGACCCCTCTCACCAGAGAGAAATAAAACAACCCCCTGTCAGACCCTCACAAGAGAAATAAAACAACCCCCCTGTCAGACCATCACCAGAACCTGATAAGAGAAATAAAACAACCCCCCTGTCAGACCCTCACCAGAGAGAAATAAAACAGACTCAGCAGAGAAAAAAACAACCACCCTGTCAGACCCTCAACAGAGAGAAATAAAACCACCCCCCTGCCAGACCCTCACCAGAGAGAAATAAAAACAC
>NW_024472973.1:12500-25000 GCF_017654505.1 Polyodon spathula | reverse complement strand
AAGAGGTGGATTAATAACTTTGAACTCAGCAAACCAGGAGGCTATTGTTTGACTTTGTGGGAAACACAAGCGATGTTGCACATCATAGGAGTGCCCCCTTTACAAAAGAGGTGGATTAATAACTTTGAACTCAGCAAACCAGGAGGCTATTGTTTGACTTTGTGGATTTGCAGTCGCTAAATAAATAAAGTACATATTACAAAACCATAAAAGGATTAATATTGTTAAATGCAATACTACACATTCCTGCCTTACAGTACCTTAATGCAAGGGTGGCCAACCCTGGTCCTGGAGAGCTTCAGGGATTAATGTCCAAGGTTACCATTTGTTCCAGCCTCTTAGCAATAAGTGATGTAGAAATACCTATGAAAGTCATCCCTACCATATCACTGTTCAATGATATCTGTGCTTGCTGACATGTTTTGTTTGTTTTTGTGTGGGTTGTTCTTGTTGTTTTTATTATGACTGTTTTACGTTTGCTGTAATGATGCTGCCTCTTGGCCAGGTCGCTATTGGAAATGAGAATTGGTTCTCAATTGTCTAACCTGGTAAATAAAGGTCAAATAAATAAAATCATGTATATCAATACAGCTTTATAATCTGTAGTATTTTATACTTCACCTGCTTTATTCCACTGCACTGGTATATTATCCTGATGTAATTACACTGTGTAACAATGTGTAACAATTTTTTTTTTTTTTTTTTTTTTTTGTTCCTGGGTAGTAAGCGTTATTTCCTAATTGCTTATGCCTCAAAAGTAAAGAAAATGGCTATTATTCCCCACAAACTTTGCTTTTGTGACCAGGACAGTGATATTTCAAAATATCACTATTTCCAGTGGGAAAATGTATTATAATGTATTATACTGTATTTACAATATAATTGTAAATCTCGAAAAACTACTCACTTGTAAATCTTCTGTAGTCATCTTTGTAGCAGACGCCCTTATCCAGGGTGACTTACAATTGTTACAAGTTATCACAGTAGAAAACATCACCTTAAAAACATAATACAGATAAGAGCAGATATGAAAGTACCATAAAATTAATTCAAGTAAGAGCAAAAAGGTAAAGCAATCAGTAAATTATAAGAATAAACTCGACTAAAAGCACAACGTAGTTCTCGGGATTCCTTATCCAATGCTGCAATCAGGTGGCCATTTAGTAGAACTGTTGGTTTAAAAAAAAAACTATAAAAATGTTTTATTTGAACACAGCTCTGTGACAAGTGGTTGCTGGTGCCCTCTGCTGTTTACAATGGGTAGTACACGTAGTGAAATGGCATTATTATTATTATTATTATTATTTATTATTATTATTATTATTATTATTATTATTATTATTATTATTATATTTATTATTAATTACACTTGTTACATGTTATAACAGTACAAAGTATCACGTTGTAAACATTACACAATATCATAATACAAGAGCAGTTAAGAAAGGACCATAAAATCAATTCAAGAAAGAGCAAAATAAAGCACACAGTAAAATATAAAAGAGAATTCGACTAAGAGCAGCTAAACCTGATAGTAACTATTTGCTTATATGAGTCCAGTAAGAACACGTAGTAAGCATGATAAATGCATGAGAATGATTTCAAATAAGAGCAATTACACAACACTTTATTATTTATACACAGCACTCTCCTGCTTATCATGTAAATATTCATTTTGCTGTATTTTAAGAATGTATCTGAAATGTATATATTTGCACAGAGGTTACGGTTAATCTGAGTCATTTCAAAGGGCAGCTGAGCTATGTTCAGATGTTTTGTTTAAAGGTTAGTTTTAGAAGAACCAACAGTTCTACTAAATGGCCACACGATGGCAGCATTGGATAAGGAATAGCGAGCGCTAGGTTCTGCCGTCTTCATCAGCTGGCTCTTTGAGTTAATATATGTATACTCTGAGTCTACAGAACATTAGGAACACCTTCCTAATATTGAGTTGCACGCCCTTTTGCACGCAGAACAGCCTCAATTCTTCAGGGGGCATGGACTCTACAAGGTGTCAAAAGTGTTCCACAGGGATGCTGACCCATATTGACTCCAGTGCTTCTCACAGTTAAGAACATAAGGACATAAGAAAGTTTACAAACGAGAGGAGGCCATTCGGCCCATCTTGCTCGTTTGGTTGTTAGTAGCTTATTGATCCCAAAATCTCATCAAGCAGCTTCTTGAAGGATCCCAGGGTGTCAGCTTCAACAACATTACTGGGGAGTTGATTCCAGACCCTCACAATTCTCTGTGTAAAAAAGTGTCTCCTATTTTCTGTTCTGAATGCCCCTTTTTCTAATCTCCATTTGTGACCCCTGGTCCTTGTTTCTTTTTTCAGGCTGAAAAAGTCCCTTGGGTCGACACTGTCAATACCTTTTAGAATTTTGAATGCTTGAATTAGGTCGCCACGTAGTCTTCTTTGTTCAAGACTGAACAGATTCAATTCTTTTAGCCTGTCTGCATATGACATGCCTTTTAAGCCCGGAATAATTCTGGTCGCTCTTCTTTGCACTCTTTCTAGAGCAGCAATATCTTTTTTATAGCGAGGTGACCAGAACTGAACACAATATTCAAGATGAGGTCTTACTAGTGAATTGTACAGTTTTAACATTACTTCCCTTGATTTAAATTCAACACTTTTCACAATGTATCCGAGCATCTTGTTAGCCTTTTTTATAGCTTCCCCACATTGTCTAGATGAAGACATTTCTGAGTCAACAAAAACTCCTAGGTCTTTTTCATAGATTCCTTCTCCAATTTCAGTATCTCCCATATGATATTTATAATGTACATTTTTATTTCCTGCGTGCAGTACCTTACACTTTTCTCTATTAAATGTCATTTGCCATGTGTCTGCCCAGTTCTGAATCTTGTCTAGATCATTTTGAATGACCTTTGCTGCTGCAACAGTGTTTGCCACTCCTCCTACTTTTGTGTCTTCTGCACATTTAACAAGTTTGCTTACTATATCAGAATCTAAATCATTAATGTAGATTAGGAATAGTAGAGGACCTAATACTGATCCCTGTGGTACACCGCTGGTTACCACACTCCATTCTGAGGTTTTTCCTCTAATCAGTACTTTCTGTTTTCTACACTCCCTAATCCATGTACATGCGTTTCCTTGAATTTCAACTGCATTCAGTTTGAGAATTAATCTTTTGTGCGGGACTTTGTCAAAAGCTTTCTGGAAATCTAAATAAACCATGTCATATGCTTTGCAATTATCCATTATCGATGTTGCATCCTCAAAAAAATCAAGCAAGTTAGTTAGGCACGATCTCCCTTTCCTAAAACCATGTTGACTGTCTCCCAGTACCCTGTTACCATATAGGTAATTTTCCATTTTGGATCTTATTATAGTTTCCATAAGTTTGCATATAATAGAAGTCAGGCTTACTGGTCTGTAGTTACCTGGTTCAGTTTTGTTTCCCTTTTTGTGGATCGGTATTACGTTTGCAATTTTCCAGTCTGTCGGTACCACCCCTGTGTCAAGAGACTGCTGCATGATCTTGGTTAGCGGTTTGTAAATTACTTCTTTCATTTCTTTGAGTACTACTGGGAGGATCTCATCCGGCCCAGGGGATTTGTTTATTTTAAGAGCTCCTAGTCCCTTTAACACTTCTGCCTCAGTTATGCTAAAGTTATTTAAAACTGGATAGGAACTGGATGACATGTGGGGCATGTTGTCAGTATCTTCCTTTGTAAAAACTTGTGAAAAGTAATCATTTAACATATTTGCTATTTTTTTTTCTTCCTCTACGATTTTGCCATTTGTATCTCTTAAACATTTAATCTCCTCTTTGAATGTTCTCTTGCTGTTGTAATATTGGAAAAACATTTTGGAATTGGTTTTAGCTCCCTTAGCAATGTTTATTTCTATTTCTCTCTTGGCCTTTCTAACTTCCTTTTTGACTTGCGTTTGCAGTTCTGTGTACTCTTTCTGCGTACTTTCTTTTTGGTCCTTTTTTAATGCTCTGTAAAGTGCCTTTTTTCGCTGAATATTTTTTTTAATTGATCTATTAAACCATTTTGGCAATTTAGTTTTACATTTAGATTTGTCTACTTTAGGGATATAATTGTTTTGCGCCTCTAGTACTACATTTTTGAAGAACAACCATCCTTCTTCTGTGGGTGTTTTCTCTATTTTACTCCAATCTACTTCTGTTAGTCTCTGTTTCATACCTTCATAGTTTGCTTTTCTAAAATTGTAAACCTTAGCTTTAGTCATTTCTTTTGGGGATTTAAAAAACACTTCAAATGAGACCATGTTGTGGTCTGAGTTTGCCAGTGGTTCTCTGACCTCTGTTTTAGTTATTCTATCTTCGTTATTTGAAAAGACTAAATCAAGGCATGCCTCCCCTCTAGTGGGTGCCTTCACAAATTGTGTTAGGAAGCAGTCATTTGTCATTTCCACCATTTCTATTTCATCCTTCGCGCTACCCACCGGGTTTTCCCATTTTATTTGGGGGAAGTTGAAATCCCCCATTAGTATGGCTTCTCCTTTGCTACACACATTTCTAATGTCATTGTATAACAGATTATTTTGCTCACCGTCTGAATCTGGCGGTCTATAGCATGCTCCTATTATTATGCCTTTTGAATTTTTGTCCGTTATTCTGACCCATATTGATTCGGTTTTATTTTCTTTGTCCAGGTTTAACACCTGGGCTTCAAGATTGTTTCTTATGTATAGCGCTACCCCTCCTCCTCTTCTGTCCTGCCTGTCTTTCCTATACAGTGTATACCCACAAATATTATATTCGTCCCCATCACTCTCAGACAACCAAGTTTCTGTAACACCTATCACATCATAGTTACCTGTTAGTGCAGTAGCTTCAAGTTCTAGAATTTTGTTTCTGATACTTCTAGCATTTAGATAAATACATTTAATGGTTGTCTTACCTGAGTTGTTGTTCTTGTTTTGATGCGGTCTCCCTTCTGTTTTTTTGTTGATTTCTCCCCCCTTCCTTTCTAGTTTAAATGCTTCCGAACCTGCTCGAGGATCTTTTCTCCGAGTAGACTAGTTCCCTTGTTATTTAAATGCAGTCCATCCCGTCTATACAGATAGTCCTCGTTGTAGAATGTGGTCCAATGATCAAGATAGGTGAAGCCTTCCCGTGTGCACCACGTCTTCAGCCATTTGTTTTGATTAATTATTTCCAGCTGTCCATATGGTCCTTTGCAAGGTGCGGGTAGTATACCAGAAAATACCACAGTTTTGGTTTTCTCTTTTAATTTCCTTCCTAGCTCTCTGAATTTGTTTTGCAGGGATTTTGGTCTGTCTCTTCCAATGTTGTTTGTACCGATGTGAATATACTGGTGTAAGTATATCAATAGATATATTAAACATATATTCGAAATGCATTATAGTATATAAGGGTAATATATTGGAAAATATATTTAAAATAGAGCGAGAAAAGCACTCTGGTAATGTATAATAAACTGAAAATATATTCTACAATATATTACAAACAGAACCGAAGAGCATACATTTATACATGCTAAAAGATGAGGACTTTTACAAAAAAACTGACCATGGGTTTGAATTGAGGTGTAACTGTAGTGTACAAAAGAAAATGAAAATAAGATGAAAAAGCTATTTCACAAAGGTTTAAATGATAGGAAATAGGCTTGAATCCAAGTATGCCGGGCAGGGAAGGATTAACTTGCTGATAGCAAGAGAGCTGGCCTCCAAATCGGCGAAGCAGGTGAGGAGCAAAAGGAGGTATATTTGGCTGATAGTGCAGGGATCCGTAATGATCAGCATGTCGACTGACCCTGGTCAGACACTATATCTTCTGCATAGTCAATTTGTCTGATTCAACATGCAGCGGCCAATCAACTGAGTACGTCAATCAGGCTGGCGAACAGCAACTCGTAGGGCGCCCCTCCTCAGGGAACTGATGCGGGCCTGTCCTGAAGATCTTGGATGCGGCAAGGGGAGTGGGAGATAGAGGCCAAGGGATGATAGGCCTTACACGCAGTGGCATGGGATTTTGGGGGGTGGGGGACCCTTAGGTCAAAGACCCAGTCGTTGAGTCCTCTGGACCTGGTCGGGGGGGAAGATGGAAACCGAAAGTCAACGCTGTCGGGTATCAGAATTTCAGGGGGGGGGGGGGGGTGAATTAACCTTAAAAGGTGGGGCGGAGAACTAGAGTAACATGGAGGACTTTCCCCAGGCTTGGCCAATTAGGATCAATACAGCCGACGATAAGGGAGTAGAAAAGGAGTACTTGGGGACTAAACCTAGCGGGCCAAAAACCGTAGCTGCTGAGGGCCCCAGCGACAGATGGAGTGGCTTTCGGAGGGCTTGGCCAATTCAGGATTACAGCCGACGAAGTAAGACTAAACCTCAGCCGGGCCAAAAACTTAGCTGCTGAGGGCCCAGACAGGATCAATAAGCAGAAGATTATTGACCTGGACCCAAGCGGCGAGAGGTTAGCGCAGGTCTTCAACACATGGCTGTGCACGGGAGTCATCCCCAAGGTCTTTAAAAAAGGTTGTACGGTACTAATCCCAAAAACCATGGACCGAGAGGGTCTATTGAACATCAGCAACTGGAGACCGATTACGATAGGGTCCATGGTTTTGAGGCTCTTTTCCAGGATATTAACGATTGGGCTGGCGCGTGCCTGCCCACTCAATCCTAGACAGAGAGGATTCATATCATCCCCTGGGTGCTCAGAAAACCTTAGGGTTCTGCAAAACCTTTTCCGGCACTGCAAAAAAGAGCGCAACCCCCTTGCAGTGGTATTTGTGGACTTTGCTAAGGCCTTTGACTCCGTCTCTCACGAGCATATCCTGTGTGCTCTCAGACAGAGAAATGTGGACGATCATGTGGTTGGAATTATCCAGAATTCCTATGAGGATTGCATAACCTCGGTCAGTGTATTAGGTCAGGAGTCACCTCCCACCGACATGAAGGTAGGGGTTAAGCAGGGCGATCCCATGTCGCCCCTGCTCTTTAATCTAGTGCTGGATCCCCTAATCCAAACGCTAGAATCTATTGGACGTGGATACAAGGTGGGGACATTCCAGCTGTCCACCCTCGCTTTTGCGGATGGTCTGGCGATGGTGAGCGATTCGTGGGAAGGCATGGCAGACAATATCAGGATCCTGGAGTCCTTCTGCAAGCTTACCTGGCTTGCAGTGCAAGCTCAAAAGTGTTATGGCTGCATGATTAAACCGACCAAGGACTCATTTACTATTAACGACTGCCAAAAATGGAGCATTGGTGGGTTTGAGCTCCAAATGCTAGGTGACGGTATGTTATTCAAGTACTTGGGTGTCAAGGTCGATCCCTGGCTAGGGATCACGAAGCCTACGCTGAGCAAGCAGCTCCAGAACTGGATTGGAAAGATAGGAAGGGCCCCCCTAAAACCCACCCAGAAGGTTACTATCTTGAACAGCTATGCCTTGCCGCGTCTCATCTATCTGGCAGACCACTGCGACTGCAAGGAGGGAGCCTTGAAAGCGGCGGATGGCCTTATCACGAAGCAGTGAAGGCCTTGTTGCACCTCCCTGCCTACACCTGTAACAGCTTGCTTTACTCTGGCCTAAAAGACGGTGGGTGGGGCCTATAATCAAGTTTGCGAGTCTAGTGCCGTCCATCCAGGCAAGACGGCTGCACCGCATAGTCAATTCATCCGATGAAGTGACTAGCAAGGTGTTGTGGGAGATGGGTGCCAAAAGTGAGTTTCAGAGGCTGTGGGTTAAAGCAGGCGGTGACATTGAAGGGATGCCGAGACTCGCCCCGCCGCACACGGAGCGAGAGGAAGCGCCCCCCGAGCCACCGACCATCCCCGTCGGCAGATGCCCAGTTCCGTGCAACTGGCGGCAGGAAGAATTCCTGGCATGGACCAGACTGCCTGTCCAGGGTGTCGGGATACGTCAGTTTAAGAAGGACAAGGTCAGCAATGCTTGGGTCAGAGATGGTAGGGGGTTCCGGCAACGCCACTACATCGCTGCAACTGAGGGCCAACGTATACCCGACCGGAGAGTGCCTCAGCCGAGGTAGGGCCAAGGACCTTGCGACTTGCAGAATGTGCCGCGCTAGGCTGGAATCCTGTTCACACATCTTGGGGCAATGTCCGAGCATCCAGGGGGCCAGAATTGTCCGACACAACAAGATCTGTGATCTGCTGGCCCTCGAAGCCGAAAGGGCTGGGTGGAGTGTGCACAAGGAACCTCACTTTAGGGATGAGAATGGGGATCTTTTGATACCCGACCTCGTGTTCTCTAATGGAAGGAAAGCCCTGGTGATCGATGTGACCGTCAGGTTTGAGTATGCCGACGACACCCTGGAAAGAGCCGAGGCTGAAAAGGCCGGTCACTACAGCCATCTGAAGCCGCAGATCATGGAGTTGACGGGTGCGGGCCTGGTGTAATTATTTGGATTCTCGATGGGAGCCAGAGGAAAGTGGCTGGCCTCCAACTACAAGATCCTGAAGGAGCTCGGCATAGGTTCGGCCCGGAGAGTCACCTTTGCGAAACTGATCAGCTGCAGAACTCTACTATATTCCCTGGATATCTTAGCCAAGTTTGGCAGAGCTGACCAAGTTTATCTCAATACCGTCTGAGCGGAAAAGGTCAAAACTCCTACCTTCGACACAGTAGGGACAAGGAGCGGCAGCTTGGCCAGCCAGGACGGGTCAGGGAGGCTGCGCCCTGGCATGTGGGCTGTTTAGGACGTAGCGTCCCACGGCCCAGACTGGTTGGAGTGTGGTAAGGTCCCGATGGAAGCAGCCGGAATGACTCCCAAGCCGGCTAGAAAGCCCCCTGTACTTGTTCCCCTCCGGGGGGCTATCGAATGAAGGTGAGGGAACAACATCTACCGTGCTGGTTTAACACCTTCCAGCTAGACATCCCTTAGTTCCTGATTCGCTCCTTTGGGGCTGTCGAAAATGACGAGCGGACCTGGGGTGCCAGACCTCATACCATTTCCGGACTGACGGCCCTAGTTCCTCGCGCCGCTCCTGGGGTCGTTGAAACCGACAAGCGGTGCCATGCGCGGCATCTCTGCCGAACTGTCCTGCCGGCGTTAACATCCACCTGGCTAGAAACCCCTCGGTCTCGTCCCGTTCTAGAGGGGCCTCGAAAGACGGTGAGCGGGACGATAGAGAGGAAAAGGTTCCGTAGAAGCCGCCGGACTTCTTCCCTTTCCGGCTAGATGACCCGCTGCAGTTGCACTCCCTGGTGGGCAATTGAAAGAAGGTGGGAGTGTAACATGGAGGACAAGGTTCTTGAGGGATTAGGTTCCTTCGTGGGTAACCTGACCTGACCGTGTGGCCAGCCTCCAGGTAACTCACTGGGCGGGGTGGAGGGTCTGCGGGCGCGGTCACCCGTGTCGATGCAGTTCGGTCTGACGCGTGTTGCGGCCCCCTTGGCAGCGGGGTCCTCGCGCCGCCTAGACTCGCTCCGCTTCGGCCGGATCTCTTGGCTGCGGGCGCGGTCCCCACCTCGTCCACGAGCCGCGATTGAGTCTTCGATCAATCTTCCACCCTGTTGGGGCGGAGCGGTGGGGCGCGCCGCTTCGCCACAAACTGGCAGTGCGTGGGCTGCATGCCGCCCTGAGCCCCCTCTCTGGTCCGGCTGGGACCCATGGCTAGATTTCGTCCATCCTCGATCGGCTAGATTGGCCCCTGTCCTGTACCCCCTTGGGGCCAATCGAAAGAAGGTGAGGGTGCAACACCTACCGTGCCGGTTTTAAGACCTTCCGGCTAGATGGCCCTCGGTTCCTGGCGCCGCTGCCGTGGGCCGTCGAAAATGACTAGCGGACCTGGGTATGCCTTGGGGCCGTTTTTACATAGTATGGCAGGTACCCACAAACAGACACTCGGGCGGGGGGAATAAGGTCTAACCCCCGCCTCCCCGGTCGGCCACGTCCTCGCCGCTTGGGGTGGCCCGACACGTGGGGGGGGGGCAGGAGGAGGTAAGCGCGGCCCTTCCCGACGGTTCCCCACCCCCCGTCCGGCAATCCCGCGGGCGGGGGGGGCCCTCCGGCGGAACCCCTCCCACTCTGAGCCGCCCTGGGTTCTAGACAAACCCCACATCATCCGGGTTCCCGACTGACCCAATAAACCCGTTGTGCGATCGGTCCCTCCCGTGGGCGAAGCCGGTCGTTTAAGTTTCCGGGGGGGTGGAATGGGGGACACAGGCCGCGTGAGGCCCGTAGCGGTGACGGGCCCCCCACAGGGGGGGGGGGCCCTCTGGCAAGTTGAAACACGGGGCCGTAAGGTTCGGTTGTATTCTCCGGGTGCCGTACGGTTTGTCTTCCACGGGGGACCCGGGGCTGTTGGGCGGGGATTTTTTCAAGCAAAAATCGGCCTCAGGGCCAGGTTTGGTTTTGCAGCCGGATTACACCATTATGCCTGCTCGGGTTCGGTTTCCCTTCGTGTAAAAGGGGCTGGCAGCAGAGTCAGAATTGAGTTACATGACCAGAGTCAGAATTGAGCTACATGACCAGAGTCAGAATTGAGCTACATGACCAGAGTCAGAATTGAGCTACATGACCAGAGTCAGAATTGAGTTACATGACCAGAGTCAGAATTGAGCTACATGACCAGAGTCAGAATTGAGCTACATGACCAGAGTCAGAATTGAGCTACATGACCAGAGTCAGAATTAACTGACATGACCAGAGTCAGAATTGAGCTACATGACCAGTCAGAATTGTCTACATGACCATTGAGCTACATGACCAGAGTCAGAATTCAGAATTGACATGACCAGAGTCAGAATTGACATGACCAGAGTCAGAATTGAGCTACATGACCAGAGTCAGAATTGAGCTACATGACCAGAGTCAGAATTGAGCTACATGACCAGAGTCAGAATTGAGTTACATGACCAGAGTCAGCATAGTGCTACATGACCAGAGTCAGAATAGTGCTACATGACCAGAGTCAGAATTGAGCTACATGACCAGAGTCAGAATTGAGCTACATGACCAGAGTCAGAATTGAGTTACATGACCAGAGTCAGAATTGAGCTACATGACCAGAGTCAGAATTGAGCTACATGACCAGAGTCAGAATTGAGCTACATGACCAGAGTCAGAATTGAATTACATGCCCAGAGTCAGAATAGTGCTACATTACCAGAGTCAGCACAGTGCTACATGACCAGAGTCATAATAGTACTACATGACCAGAGTCAGAATTGACTTACATGACCAGAGTCATAATAGTGCTACATGACCAGAGTCAGAATTGACTTACATGACCAGAGTCAGAATTGAGCTACATGACCAGAGTCAGCATAGTGCTACATGACCAGTCAGCAGAGTCAAAATAGTGCTACGTGACTATAACCACAATTGAGTTACATGACTATTGGTACAGTTTAACTACATGACGATAGCCACAACTGAGTTACATGATAGCCACAAAAAAACCTTTCCCTTCTCCTATGGGGATGCAGTGGGTCCGGATCGCCGAGCAGGAGTTCCGGGAGGTCGGCATGAAGTAGTGGCTTGCACCCATGATGCTATTAGACAGCAGATACACTGGCGAGGTATGTGCATATTACTAGGGGCACGGGATTTCCATCAAAAAAAATATTTCTAAGTCAAGACGGATGTTCTGGCTCAGGGTATGAGTGACCGATCCAGGCCATGAGGGAGGCTCTGCACCTCTGTTGCCCTCCCGCGCCTGGTGCCGGATCAGACCGGGCCGGAGGCTCTGTTTTTGGCTTGGGGAGGCGGTAGGTCCCCTTACAAGTCCTGGACTTCCATGCTGATGGAAGTATGTTGCCCTCCCATGCCTGGCACCAGATCAAGCCAGGTTGAAGGCTTTGTTTTGGTCTCGAGTAGGCAGTTTGGTGACTCTGTTTTCAGCAGCAGTGTGCCGTTTGTGTCCTTGGTGACTTCCATGTTTTTGCTGCCAGAGTCTCAGTCTCAGTTGTGGACATGGTCATGTCTACCTTTTCCGCGAACCTTTTGGTGGACGTGGTCATTGGCCGAGCATTTTATTTATTTATTTATTTATTTATTTTATTTTATTTTATTGTCCTATCTTTAACATTAGATGACCATAGTCTGGACTTTTTAGGCTTCTCCACAAACTAAGAGTTGAAAAAGACATGGTCATGTTGCCTATCTTTAACATGACATGACCATGACCATAGCAGGGCATTTGTGGAAGTCCGTTAAGGGCCGAGATTAAAAAGTCCTGCGGGGCGGCAGCGACTCCTTGGCAGTGTGACTTTGGCCCTCTCACCCATAAAGACTCCATGTCAAAGATACAACGGGTGGACCCGCAGAGATTTCTGTCGACGGGGTTTTTAAAACAAAAAATATTTCCAAGTCAGGATGGAGGTGTCCCTTTTTTTTACGAACGTGCTAAGATCCGACCTGCCTCACCCTAACTTGGGGGTCCCCCAACCTCTCGGCTGGCGACCCGTTGTCCTCCGGCCCTACTGACTTCATGAAGGAGGGGGCCCGACCGCGGGTACTGGGAGTCAGTACGTTCCTAGGAAGTACAAGACGGGTTCGGGAC
>NW_024472973.1:0-7500 GCF_017654505.1 Polyodon spathula | reverse complement strand
GTCTAAAATCTAGGTTGTCTATGTGTGCTGCCAAGTAATATCTTTCTGTGTGATACTGTGAATCCAACCATAGGGCCACCATTTGTCTCACTACACCTAGTAGCACACAATCCATGTAGTCTGGTACAAAGTTCTCCACAATAGCAAATTTTGGTATGTTGTACAGAACACTTGGACCTTTCACACCACAGATTGGTTGTTGAGAGTCTAGTGCTTGTTCAGCACATTCAACTGTTTCTATGTAGTTCCTCAAAGTAGATTCTCTCCGATAAGGATATACACGGACAAATCCTCTACCTTTTGAAACAGTGACACCAGGACCTTTGCAAAATCCACACCCCTGGTACCCATTAAACTGCATCATATTTTGCATTAGAGGTCGAGCCACAGAATCACAGACTGCACAAGTTGTGTATCTTTGAAAGACGGTCATTACCACTAAGTGGATCTACCCATTGAACTCCATCTGACCATAAACTATGACACTCTTCTACAAAAGGCTCTAAATACACATTCATGTCAGGCTTGCACTTCCCAAACCACAAGGAAGCCATTAATATGTTCTTCAGTCTTTCAGTGGGTGCTAGCTCATTTAAAGAACACAACACTGGCCAAATACTAAGTGAAGAAGACTTGAAGAATGGCACGCCATCGCAATTAAAACTCACAGATAATCGGTCAAGTGGTCTTTCTTGGCTGCCTTGATCAACTAACAACCATTTATATAGTACTCCATCATGTATATCTGAAAGCACATCAGTTTCACTGCAGACACTTCTTAAAAGACTGTTGTGCACAGCTGGGTCATTTAAAAGATTCTGAAGTTGGTGTCTTAGTGGAATATAAAAGAAAAAATTCCCTTTTTCAATACAATCTTTTGATGTCCATACTTCATCACAAACACTGCAAATTCCTGATGTAACACTGCTATCTAAATTAGTGCCACAATTCCTACATATATAACAAACACGAATGACTTCTTTAATATCTGAAATCTGCTTCTCAAATAAGTATTTTGAAGTTGCAACCACATTTTCTTCACATATTACATTTATAACTTTCATAATGTTGGTTAAAGCTTCACTGGTTAATTGATGTTTAGCTTTCAGGGCAAGAAGCAGGAGTTGGTTCTGTTCAAGACATGATTCTGTGATTTTGAGAATGTCTGAAGACATCTGGAAACAAGCAAAAGTAATATTACTATTAAGAATACAATTAAGGTGTAAAAAATGATGTTTTATTTACATATAAAAAAGTAAAGTCAGACTATTATGATAACAAGAAGTAACCTATGAAGACGGAAGGCACAAAAATGTTTTCAAATATTTGCAGAACTGTTAGATGTTTTATGATGTTACTATGCAGAGACAAGCTACCTATCACTTACATGACTGTCTGTAATGCTTTCTTCAACTCCAGCATCTTTAAGCTCTAAAGGTATGCTTCTCTAAAAACAAGAACAATAGTCTTAAATACTTATATACACACACACAAGAGATATATATATATATATATATACACACACACACACACACACACACACACACACACAAGATAATTCAAACTTTGATTGAAAAATCTAACTTTACTGAACGTTGTAACAAATTCACAATCCTTTTCAAAAGACTGAAAGGGTAATCATAACATGTAATACATACTTTCCTTTTTAATTTATCTTCAGGTGTGAATTATCCTCACTTTCTGATGTATCCTAGTTTGCAATAGGTACCTGGGTGTGGATTTTGCAAAGATCCTGACATTACTGTTTCAAAAGGCAAAAAAATTCTAGTGTATATCCTTACTACTGTAGATGGAAAGTAATTTTAGGAATCACAAAGAAACAGTTGAAAGTGCTAAATAAGTATTTTGATGCACCTTAATTTAGGAAACTTACATGCTGTCTTTCGTCAGCTTCTGTATCTGATGGCTCCACATCACTGGCTGCATTAACAGCAACGACACTACAAAAAAGAAGTTAAATTTGAGCATTCAGGACTTGTTTTGAAGATCCTGAATATCACTAGTCCACAACTACTTTATCAATGAAACTATGGGTTAATCTCTGTGGTCTCTGTGGACTGTGGTCCTAAAGAACCGCTATGCATGCTGGTTTTTGTTCCAGTTGAGCTCTTAATTACCTAATTGGCTTAACTGAAGCCATTTAAACCTTTTCCCAGGTCTTTTGTTGTTGATGAGTTACAAAGAGCTGGATCGTGGCCCTCCAGGACTGGAAGTGACGAACACTGATCACTCTTGCCTTTAACTTAATCTTCATATGTAGGGGCCTATCCATCCATATGGCTGCATGAAGCTTACCTGAGAATCTGATATTTTAGTAACATTGGTGCTTCTTGCTGGGTAGTCCATGTTTCCCGCCGTTCTTTTTCTGTAAATGTAAATCAAAAGGCAATAATGACATACTGTAATTAAAATATTTTAAAAAGTATAAACATCTTATTATTATTTTTTTTTACCTGTTTCTCCATCTCGATGCTGTTCTTTTTGGAATTGCATATCTAGGTTTACTTAAATACTGTTTATACGATTGTAAACTCATCATCCAAATCTCTTCATTTGCAAAACTTTATGTAGTGCGCTTGCAGTTTCAGAAGAAGAAAAAAAACTGTAACTGATGGGATATGTAGTACTTTATACTTTGGTGGTCTATGCGATTACACCCTGTTGGTGTTATTAAGAACGTCAAGTACCAGAATGCAGAGCGGGACTGTTTTTTTGTGCAGTGACCAGAGACAGTCAACATGGTTTTAGGAAAGGGAGATCGTGTCTAACTAACTGCTTGATTTTTTTTGAGGATGCAACATCGATAATGGATAATTGCAAAGCATATGACATGGTTTATTTAGATTTCCAGAAAGCTTTTGACAAAGTCCCGCACAAAAGATTAATTCTCAAACTGAACGCAGTTGGGATTCAAGGAAACACATGTACATGGATTAGGGAGTGGTTAACATGTAGAAAACAGAAAGTACTGATTAGAGGAAAAACCTCAGAATGGAGTGTGATAACCAGTGGTGTACCACAGGGATCAGTATTAGGTCCTCTGCTATTCCTAATCTACATTAATGATTTAGATTCTGGTATAGTAAGCAAACTTGTTAAATTTGCAGACGACACAAAAGTAGGAGGAGTGGCAAACACTGTTGCAGCAGCAAAGGTCATTCAAAATGATCTAGACAAGATTCAGAACTGGGCAGACACATGGCAAATGACATTTAATAGAGAAAAGTGTAAGGTACTGCATGCAGGAAATAAAAATGTACATTATAAATATCATATGGGAGATACTGAAATTGGAGAAGGAATCTATGAAAAAGACCTAGGAGTTTATGTTGACTCAGAAATGCCTTCATCTAGACAATGTGGGGAAGCTATAAAAAAAGGCGAAAAGTGTTGAATTTAAATCAAGGGAAGTAATGTTAAAACTGTACAATGCACTAGTAAGACCTCATCTTGAATATTGTGTGCAGTTCTGGTCACCTCGCTATAAAAAAGATATTGCTGCTCTAGAAAGAGTGCAAAGAAGAGCGACCAGAATTATTCCGGGCTTAAAAGGCATGTCATATGCAGACAGGCTAAAAGAATTGAATCTGTTCAGTCTTGAACAAAGAAGACTACGTGGCGACCTAATTCAAGCATTCAAAATTCTAAAAGGTATTGACAGTGTCGACCCAAGGGACTTTTTCAGCCTGAAAAAAGAAACAAGGACCAGGGGTCACAAATGGAGATTAGACAAAGGGGCATTCAGAACAGAAAATAGGAGGCACTTTTTTACACTGAGAATCGTGAGGGTCTGGAATCAACTCCCCAGTAATGTTGTTGAAGCTGACACCCTGGGATCCTTCAAGAAGCTGCTTGATGAGATTTTGGGATCAATAAGCTACTAACAACCAAACGAGCAAGATGGGCCGAATGGCCTCCTCTCGTTTGTAAACTTTCTTATGTTCTTATGTTCTTATGGTAGGTGGTGCTGAGGGAGCTAAGAACTCGTCACACTTGACGACAAGCATTTGTAAGAACTATTTACTGTGTGTTTTGCTTTACAATAAAATCCCCAAACCCACAAAATAAATTAAACCAGATTTAATTTAACTTCGGTTTGGATTCAGTGTTGGCTGTCCATCTTAATTTGTATGGTCAAAGCGCAGTATTTTTATGACAAATTAATATAATCCCCAAATATCTGGACATAATGCAGGGTTTTATTTATTTTATTTTTATTTTAGGAAAAGAAGGCGAACTAAGAAGAAAACTTAATGACCTAACGAAAATGCCCTCTCCTAAAAAACAAAAAAACTCCAAATTTCAGATGATAGTGACCTTGATGAACCGCAGTTACCGGTGAGATGTAATGTACTTTAGATATTAAATAATGTATCGCAGTGTTGTTTTTAATCATTTTCATTCAATATCAAAGTAAGATGGTTGTGTGGGTTCAGTTTATAATGCTTTTTTAATTGTCTCGTCCATAATTTCTAAAGTTAAAGTGAACATTTTACTTATTTTTTTACAATAAAACTAACGTGCAATATTATATTTGAGTGTCTTCTTAGAGATGTTTCTAGATTAAATGTGATTGCAAAAAAGTGTGTATGTGTGTGTGTGCTTCAGACATATGAATACATAATAATAATAATAATAATAATAATAATAATAATAATAATAATAATAATAATAATAATAATAATATAGTGCTATGGGATTTTTGACAATATAAAATTTCATGTCTCATGTAAATTTGACACACACACACATACACACTTTTGACAAAGTGCTTTACAGACTCACTTCACCCACCACTCAAGTGCAGCACCCTCTGGGGTGCAGCCATTTTGTACCAGCAGAGTACTACACAGCAGTTAAGGTGGAGTCATAAGAAATTTGTTAGACCTGATTGAGGAAAGCCTGACTTGGAATTTAGCCACCTCACTCTTTCAACAACACCTTGTAAATCACCTTGGATTAATGCTTCAGACATATAATACCAATAATAATAATAATAATAATAATAATAATAATAATAATAATAATAATAATAAATAGTGCATCCCTAGAAACATGGGATCTTTTAAAATACATAAATTTCAACTCTCATGTAAATTGTGAAACAGTTAACACATACACACTTTGTTAAATTAATATAAAATATAATATTCTATCATATTATATATATATAAATGTTTATAGTATATAATATATATATATATATATATATATATAATATATATATTGCCCTTTTTAGTCACAATATATATGTATACAAAGTAAAATTCATTTTAAACTTTTTTTCTCTCTGCATACAGCACAAAATAAGAAAGAAAACCGATGGAGCTTCAAGAATTAGATCCCATAATATTCTACAGACATTTCAAGAGTCCAGTGAAGTTGAGCTACAGCAGAAAGTTAAGCAGCTCGAAAAGGAAAACACTAGACTTAAAAATGAAAACCAAGATCTTCGAAACCGTATGGTTGATGGTAAGTTTTTGATTTATAGCAAGTAATCCCTTACCTTGATAAATGTTAGTCTTCAGTAATTTAGATTACATGTGTGATTTTCCTGAGTAATGTACTATAGTTGATCATACTGAAGTAATCTAGAACCACAATACAGACTCTTAATGTGCACTGTCTAATAGCTTAATAATACTGTTTATTAAATAGTTTTTCAACATAACTTGTGCAAATCCTAGACATTAATGACTATATGCATTACATTAGACCTGGTAATTCTTGTATTGTCTCTTTTTTTCTATTTTATTTGTAAATAAAATTAATGGTCTCATCTGGAATGATTGGATCTGCAGTTTTACAGTAAACATGGCATTGTTTTTTCTGGCACTCTTCTGTTTGTGAGAGAAGCAGTAGTCTGTGTCAAATAGTCGCACAGTGCTTTACACGATTTAAATGTTAACCTATAGGTGGAGTTCAAGGGGCGGAGCTAGGCACCAACAACTTATCATCTCCTGTCATCAATTAAATCTACCTTATTTAAACATTATTCACCTCTACCTAGCTATCTTGTGTTTTTTTGTTTGGCATAAACCTAAGCGATTTTCAAGACCCATCAACTTTCGTATACCTCAATAATGGAATACTTACAGCAGTCGTCATCGGATTCAGAGGATTCCCAGGATTTTCTGTCATTACCAGATCATTCTCCTCCAGCTTCAATCCAGGGTCCATGCAGTCTCCGTTTTTTCTGCCCTTCTGGTATTTCAGTTACATCTGGCTCCCGATCAGGCTCTTGTCCAGGTTCCAGGTCAAATGTTGTTTACCGTTCCTGCCACTCAAACATCGAATCGACGCCAATCCAAGTGACTTCGGCCTCAGGACGCCCCTCCGGATCGATTGTTTTGGAAGGACTGGCCCGTGAATGAATTGCTAAAAACCCTCCTTAAAAACGATAATGCGATTCCAGCAGGGAGTGATAGAGAGTTAGCTTTTTATTCTCTATTGCAATTTAGTTTCAGCAGAACCAGTCTTTCCTCCGAAAAAACATAATCAGCCACGCCCAGCCATTCAGCATCCTAAAACAGACAGCAGGCAGTCTATTCCAGATCAAATCACCCCCACAACTAGCACCGCTAACCAGCAGCCAGCCACTGAAATCCAACATTCGCAAATATTTAACGAGATAAATCATTTATGCAGCGTTTTGCTGATACTCTATCTTCGGTCAGTTCTCAACTGTTGGATCTAGAAAAAAGGGTGTCTAATATGGAACAGGGAAAACAATCTACAGCACTGTCATTAATTCCAGCATCAAATACTGCAGCGCCACCTACAGCTTCTTCCGGTCCAGCCCTAATTTCAGCCAGCGAAGCAGATCCTCCAATATACAAGCTCGCTACTGCCTTTACATACGGATCCTCCTCTCAAATCTCCACAAATCAGACGTAACATTCTCGAAGGTAAGGACATTAATCTTGTTTCACTATTAATGACGACTTCTGAATTCCTGGACCATAGAGTAGTGGATTGCAGAGATTTGGCAGTAACTCTAAAATGCAGAGATCCCAGACTGCTTAAAAATCTTACATTAGGGGAATTTGTCCTTGCTTTCTCCATATTCAGAGATGTGTTATGTTCGGTATATCCTAACCGCAGAGCTGAACTGGACTCCTATGTGATCAGTGTTTTTTAGGTGCTACCTTGAGAATGGAAATGCAAACGTAAACCGATCCACAAAAGAATGAAAGGAACAACATGAACCACCCCACAGACCAGTGGTGACCAGACTTCAAAAATAAGGGAGGTCATGATTGTATGGAAACTCCATAATGAGAAACACAAAATGGGTCAATTCCAATTTGGTACCAGGGTACTGGGAACAGTCAACATGGTTTTCCAGGAAAGCCTCTGTCTAAGCACATTTTTGAGAATTTGGAATTGATCCTAACAACGAACAGGAGACGAAAAAGTAGTAGTCGTCCACATGACAAACAACATTGGAATTTTCCAAAATCCCTGCAAAACAAATTC
>NW_024472972.1:0-3000 GCF_017654505.1 Polyodon spathula | reverse complement strand
CCGAGCTAAAGATTAAATCTCAAACTGAACAAAACTGTGGTATTTTCTGGTAAACACATGCACATTGAAAAGGGAGTATTAACAGTAGAAAATAATTAATCTTTTTATGGCTGAAAAACCTCCAGGGATTATATTCACCTAACTTGTCATTGTACCACATTCTATTTTCTGAGGACTATCTGTATAGACGGGATGGACTGCATTTATATTTACAAGGGAACTGTGTATAGTAAGCAAATGATCCTCGAGCATTGGTTCGGAAGCATTTAAACTAGAAAGGAAGAGGAGTGGCAAACATCAACAAAAAAAAGGTCATTCAGAAGGTAGATTTCCATCATAAAAAGGAGTACATGTCAGGTACTGCACAACCATTAAATGTATTTAACTAATGCTAGAAGTATATGGAAACATAAATTGGAGAAGGAATCTATGAAAAAGACCTAGGAGTTTTTGTTGACTTGAAATGTCTTCACTAGACAATAACTAAAGTATAAAATAGGTGTTACAAGAAACTTGGTTATCTTGAGAAAAGTGTTGAATTTATAATATTTGTGGAATACAATGTATAAAAAGACAGGCAGGACAGTAAGGAGGATACTTAGCGCTATATATAAGAAACAGTTTGAAGCCCAGTCAAACCTGGACAAAGAAAAAAAACCGAATCAATATGGGTTAGAAAGAGACAAAAATTCAAAAAGCATTATTAGGAGCATTAAAAGACATGCCATATGCAGACAGTGAGCAAAATAATCTGTTAACAATGTTCAGTCTGTGAACAAAGAAAAGCCTACGTGGGGGACCTAACTTCAAAAATTCAAAATTCTAAAACCCGGTGGGTAGCATATGGATGAAATAGAAATGGTGGAAATGACAAATGACTGCTTCCTAACACAATTTGTGAAGGCACCAACTAGAGGGGAGAATGCCTTGATTTAGCTTTTAGAATAACGAAAATAGAATAACTTTTTTACACAGAGAGTACGAGGATCTGGTAAACTCAGACCACAACATGGTCTCATTTGTTGTAAGCTTTACACCCTGAAAAAGTAAAGACTAAAGCTGCTTTATGAGATTTTGGGCAAACAATGAAGGTTGAAACTGGAGACTAAAAGAAGTAGATGGGCAGTAAACTGGGAATTTGGAAATCTGTAAAAAAGAACATGCATCTTATGTGCATTATTAAACCAATGCCCGGTAGGCTGCTGAGCTTGTCATACAGGAATCTTTATTTTGAACACTGTCTGTCCATACTAGGATCCTTCAAGAATTGCTTGATAAGAGTCATGATCAATTCCTACTCTTACCAAATGAGCAAGATGGGCCGAATGGCCTCCTCTAGTTTGTAAACTTTCTTATGTTTTTTATGAATCCCTTAGCTAAGCAGCATGCTTACTATTGGGTATAGTATTTCAAAGCAGTGGATGTTTACATGTTAAATTATGGCTTTTACAGTTCCTTGAATCCAATGGACTGCAAAACCAATTTAATTGTTAAATGTTACTATTTCCAATTTTGAGGACACCAGTAAGGAAAGCGGCTTAATTAAGCTGAAATTCTTAAAAATAAATCATGAGGAGACCATTCGGCCAATGTTGCTCGTTATATTTAGTAGCTCATTTGTAAGACTGGAATGCATCTGACTGAAGGATCCACGATGAGTACAGTTCTAGTTTCTTTCATACAGGTGCATGAAAATAAGATGTGGCTGGGATGAACGAGGAGAAATAATTGGTTTTGCATCTGTTAACATAAGAAGACTGTAAGAAAGTTTACAAACGAGAGGACTCCATTCGGCTTCTCTTAGTCTTTGTTTCATAGCTTCATTGTTTGCTTTTCTAAAATTGTAAACCTTAGCTTTAGTCTTTTCTTTTGGGGAATTAAACAAACACTTCAAATGAGACCAGACCCTCACAAGTCTCTGTGTGGTTCTCTGACCTTTGTTTTCTGAATGCCCCTTTTTTAATTCCATTTGAAACCCCTAAATCAAGCTGGTGCCTCTTTTTCAGGCCTTAAAAAATCCCAGTTAGTCGAGCACTGTCAATTGTCCTTTTAGAATTTTGAATTTCATGAATTAGGCTACCCACGTAGTCTTCCCATTTTCAAGACTGGGGAACCGAAATCAATTCTTTTAGCCTGTCTTCATATGACATGCCTTTTAAGTCATTGAATAATTCTGGTTGCTCATTCTTTGCAATCTTTCTAGATAGCATATCCTTTTTATAGCCAGGTGACCATTTTTGCACACAAATATTGAAGATGAGATTCTTACAAGTGCTTTGTACAGTTTTAACATTACTTCCCTTGATTTAAATTCAACTGTTTTCACAATGTATCCGAGCATCTTGTTAGCTTTTTTCCTGCCAGCTTCCCCACATTGTGTAGATGAAGACATATATTGAGTCAAGGAAAAAACTCCTAGGTCTTTTTCATAGATTCCTTCTCCAATTTCAATATCTCCCATATGATATTTATAATGCACATTTTTAAGTTCTAGAATGCAGTTTCTTATACTTTTAGCTATTAAAAATACATTTGCCATGTTGTCTGCCCAGTTGTTGTTCTTGTTTAGATCATTTTGAATGACCTTTGCTGCTGCAACATTGTTTGCCACTCCTCCTACCTTTGTTTCTAGTTTAAATGCTTCTGAACCTGCTCGAGGATCTTTTCTCCGAGTAGACTAGTTCCCTTGTTATTTAATGTAGTCCATCCCGTCTATAGCAGATAGTCCTTTTACTGAATGTGGTGTATTGATCGCTGGTGAAGCCTTCCCGTGTGCACCACGTCTTCAGCCAATCGTTTTGATTAATTATTTCATGTTAACCACTCCATATGGTCCTTGCAAGGTGTGTTTCCTTGAAAATCCACAACTGCGTTCAGTTTTGAATTTCCTTCCTGTCTCTGAATTTGACTTTGCAGGGATTTTGGTCTTCTCTTCCAATGTAGTTTGTAAACCATGTGGATGACTTACCAATTATCTCCTGTTCGTTCTAGATGTTGCCT
>NW_024472971.1:8004-12000 GCF_017654505.1 Polyodon spathula | reverse complement strand
GTCCACGTTTTCAGTGCAAGTGCTTGAGTTAGGCTCCCGGAAGGCAGACACCCCTTGTCCTAAGGGGGTGTTGACTGTCTCCCAGTATTGCTGTTACTCAATAGGTAATCCCCAACAATTTGGATCTCCCTTCTAGTTTCCATAAGTCTGCATATAATAGAAGTCAATGGGGTCCTGGATGGTTGTTTTGTTCATTCTCTTGTGGATGGTTATTGCTCATCAAAATTCTGAAGTGACCACCCCTGTGTCAAGTTTTCATAGGAGTCCAGTTCAGCTCTGCGGTTAGGATATACCGAACATAACACATCTCTGAATATGGAGAAAGCAAGGACTAATTCCCCTAATGTAAGATTTTTAAGCAGTCTGGGATCTCTGCATTTTAGAGTTACTGCCAAATCTCTGCAATCCACTACTCTATGGTCCAGGCCTTCAGAAGTCGTCATTAACAGTGAAACAAGATTAATGTCCTTACCTTCGAGAATGTTACGTCTGATTTGTGGAGATATAGTGCTTCGTCTAGCTGTGGTTTGAGAGGAGGATCCGTATGTAAAGGCAGTAGCGAGCTTGTATATTGGAGGATCTGCTTCGCTGGCTGAAATTAGGGCTGGACCGGAAGAAGCTGTAGGTGGCGCTGCAGTATTTGATGCTGGAATTAATGACAGTGCTGTAGATTGTTTTCCCTGTTCCATATTAGACACCCTTTTTTCTAGATCCAACAGTTGAGAACTGACCGAAGATAGAGTATCGGCAAAAGGCTGCATAAATGATTTATCTCGTTAAATATTTGCGAATGTTGGATTTCAGTGGCTGGCTGCTGGTTAGCGGTGCTAGTTGTGGGGGTGATTTGATCTGGAATAGACTGCCTGCTGTCTGTTTTAGGATGCTGAATGGCTGGGCGCTGCTGATTATGTTTTTTCGGAGGAAAGACTGGTTCTGCTGAGACTGAATTGCAATAGAGAATAAAAAGAGACTCTCTATCACTCCCTGCTGGAATCGCATTATCGTTTTTAAGGAGGGTTTTTAGCAATTCATTCACGGGCCAGTCCTTCCAAAACAATCGATCCGGAGGGGCGTCCTGAGGCCGAAGTCACTTGGATTGGCGTCGATTCGATGTTTGAGTGGCAGGAACGGTAAACAACATTTGAACTGGAACCTGGACGAGAGCCTGATCGGGAGCCTGATCAGATGTAACTGAAATACCAGAAGGGCAGAAAAAACGGAGACTGGATGGACCCTGGATTGAAGCTGGAGGAGAATGATCTGGTAATGACAGAAAATCCTGGGAATCCTCTGAATCCGATGACAACTGCTGTAAGTACTCCATTATTGAGGTATACGAAAGTTGATGGGTCTTGAAAATCGCTTAGGTTTATGCCAAACAAAAAAACACAAGATAGCTAGGTAGAGGTGACTAATGTTTAAATAAGGTAGATTTAATTGATGACAGGAGATGATAGGTTGTTGGTGCCTAGCTCCGCCCCTTGAACTCCACCTATAGGTTAAGTCCCCTACCCACTTATCTGGATCCGTATTTATGGGTTAATTTTATGCTTAAAACACAAGGGCAGCTCTTACTTCTAGTAACATTCTATAAAGAGGTCAGTGTAAAGCACCTGACTTTATCATGAGCTTCTGTTCCTACAGTTGAGGTATGACATACAGGTGGGTAAAATCACAAATCTGCATATACTTCCACTGTAGTAACATACCCAAACATTAACCATTTAACTATCACTTATACTAACTTGTTGAGGTAAGGTTCACAGAACAAAACTTGGCAAGAAATACATTTTTTTTTGATAAAAAAAAAAAAAAAAACCTGGCAAATTTGTCTCAACCACCTGGCTGAGCAAGACAGACATAAATACCCTTAATTTTATGTTGTAAGTTGCAAAACACAAGGGCAGCTCTTACTTCTAGTAACATTCTAATATCTGCAGGTCAGTGTAATGTACTGACGTATATTCCTACCCAAAAGACTTGCCTTAAAAATGACACTTTGACAGCCAGGTTGACTTAATGAGCCTTTCTTTTCACCAGCCAAAACATCGCCCACACACAAACGACGTGATACATCATGTATGGGGGGTAAATGTAATTGTGGTAAAATTGATAGTGAAATATGACTTTTTCCAGACCAATTGTTGATAATTCACAGAACAAAACTTGTCAAGAATTTATTTTTTTTGCTAAATAAAACAATTAAACCCTGGCATATTTTTCTCAAGCACCTGGCTGAGCAAACAGACAAAGGTTTCAAAGTACTCAGCAAGAACAGTGAAATGCTCTTCATTTAAATTGTAATAATATCTGCAGGACTATATTATGTACTGACGTATGTTCCTACCCAAAAGACTTGCCTTAAAAATGACACTTTGACATTATTATTATTATTATTTTTTTTTTTTTGTGCAACAGGGAGGGGACAAGTAATTTTATGAAGGACAAGTAGATTTTTTTAGCATTTTGTCCCTTGGAAAACAAGTTTTTTGACCACTTTTTTAAACTTTTAAATTGCATTCCTTGCCTCAAGATGGCTTCCCTTGTGGACCTCTCAGAACTACATTGCCCATTATCCTCCTGCTCACTGGTAAATCTACCTCAGTTAATCTCAATTCAAAGATTGGAACAAAGCATATAGGTGAGGGAGAGTATTGTATTGTACTTTTATTGTATTGTATTCATATACTGAGAAAATCATTATAGCAATGGGGTATTATGAAAAGAGCAAAACAAATAATAAATAAATAAAAATAAAAAATTACCTGTAAAACATATCCTGGTTCACAACTCAATGATATCACATCATTGACCAAGTACCTGTCTCCAACCTTTATACCATTGCTGGGGACTAATGGTTCAGGGCACGTGGTAAGCCCTACAGCTGAAAAAATAACAAAAAAGTGTATTCATTTATGTATTTGTTTGTTTTAAGGGTTTTATAATGTCAGTGTAATACAGAAGGACTCATGGTTGCTATGTCAACCTATTCAGTTTGTTTGTTTGTAATTATCAGCAGGTGGCAGTGTCTGTTAATCTGTAAAAACATTCCCTGCAAAAGAAATACAGCATTGTCCATTGTTTAAGGGAACAAATCTGTTAAGACTGAACTGGTTATCATGCATTTATTTATCACAAGGTTATTACGCAAAATGATCTTTCAGTGATTATAAAAAGTTATATAGATTCTCTCATTTCAGGTAATTGTGTGTAATATATCTTACCAAACTCAAATATCCAGTGAACTGTAATACAACTGCATGCAATTACCAGGAAAAATCTAATCCCATTCAATTTTAAATACTTTTAATGGAAATTACTATCTTTTCATAAAATGCTGATTATATTTACTAAAATGCTGTTGCTTTTTTGAAGAAAACTGTGATATTACATGCTTTTCACAAGAAAGACATAACAGAAATAAGCTTTTAAACATGTTATTGCTATTATAAGTACTATTGCATGAAAATCAAAACAATCCATTCATTACAGATAATACTAACACTGTATTTTCATACCTGGAAACATATAACAAAGAAAAAATATATATAAATAAGGATCTATTTAAGTGAACTAAACAGAGACAGATCCACCAAACCGTTTAAAAAACCTTTTGACCGACTATTTTCCAGTGCAAAGGGCCCAATAAATCACCTGGTATTATAGAATTATAAAGTGATGATAGATTCACTGCTCTTTAAATAATACAATTAGACTCAACATCGTATCTGTAATCGAAAATATCTTCATAAATTAAGAATTGTCTCAAAAACTAGTTGATTTACAGTAGATTAAATGTCAGTGCTGAACCTTTTTTTTTTAATTTCTGTGATGATTTAACAGAACTTCAAGGTACATTTATACCCACCAGACATGATAACCTTTTTAAAATTCCCTTTGTAGTGCCTGCCAACCATGAAAAACGTCAACCAGTTGGCCATAAACTGATTAACAAGACGACTGACTTTGACCCCCCTCTCACACACACACACACAC
>NW_024472971.1:0-7994 GCF_017654505.1 Polyodon spathula | reverse complement strand
ATATATATATATATACACATATATAAATATGTTTCATATTAGGCACATACGTTGTTATCCTACCTGTCATTTCGGTTTCCTGTATGCATCTGACTGTAGCTTGCTGAATTCCAATAAAAATGGCTACTTTCAAGATTAAATATTTCCGTGTGATATATTCCCAGTTGCATTTGTGGAAAAAAAAGAAGGACTGCTGTCTCCCAGGTACACTGAAAAAATAAACAACTAGGCTTTCACTGAGTTGGCATCTTGACAAATCCACTATCATAGCAATCTCTGTTTCGTAGTCAGTCTACAAACAAAGGCTTAAAAAAACACGTGTGCTAGAAGAGGCGTGTCTTGTTTGCTGCATTTACAAAAATAATAGAATATCTTACGTTATATTTCAAAAAAATACATGTATTGTAATGCATGGGTTACATTGACCAGCGTGGCGGTTCTAGGTAGAACTGTTTATAACTTTATCATTTTTTCGATTTCTGGCTATCAGACGCCGTCAGGATATTTAATGTATGTAGACAGAGTCAAAAACTGACATACACATACAACATTTTAAGCCAAAATGGGTCACATTGACCCGCATGGCGGTTCTAGTGTTAACATGTAGTCTACATCTACACAACAAACACACATTGCAATATGTATTAAAAAAAAAAATGTTTTTTTAAAAATAACCCAAAAACAAAACAAAAAAAAATCTCAGTTTACAGAACATTTATGTACAGCCCGAGATCACAGTAATTTTTTTCTAATACTTACAAGTGTGAGTATCAGTAAATAGTTATGTATATGCCTGCATTTCCACGAGGTTATTTTAAGAGAAACAACATCCAAGGCAGAAAAGCTTTTCGCAGAGCTCCAAATATACAAAAGTGTCAGCTTTTTGGGAGGACAGACTAAAACGAACGACAAAACTGAATGCCCATTGCAGTGGCGTAGCCACGGGTGGGCCACCCAAATCTACATCTACGTGAATGCCAAGTTTAAGTACATTTATAAAAAAAATAATAATAATAAACGTCAATTGTGTGCCCCGAAAGCGTGTGTTTAAGTTTAGGTCAAATAGGCTAGTTTTTTAAGTTTAGGTCAAATAGGCTAGTTATTAAATGCACAGTCTTTGGCCAATCAAATCAAAGTAGTAATTGTGATGCAATATTTGGGTCAGATCTTCCTCTCACACAACAAATCATGTGCAAGTCATGTTTGATTGACTGCTTGCGAGGCAGTTGGTGCAGTAGATCATTTTGAATGACCTTTGCTGCTGCAACAGTGTTTGCCACTCCTCCTACTTTTGTGTCGTCTGCAAATTTAACAAGTTTGCTTACTATACCAGAATCTAAATCATTAATGTAGATTAGGAATAGCAGAGGACCTAATACTGATCCCTGTGGTACACCGCTGGTTACCACACTCCATTCTGAGGTTTTTCCTCTAATCAGTACTTTCTGTTTTCTACATGTTAACCACTCCCTAATCCATGTACATGTGTTTCCTTGAATCCCAACTGCGTTCAGTTTGAGAATTAATCTTTTGTGCGGGACTTTGTCAAAAGCTTTCTGGAAATCTAAATAAACCATGTCATATGCTTTGCAATTATCCATTATCGATGTTGCATCCTCAAAAAAATCAAGCAAGTTAGTTAGGCACGATCTCCCTTTCCTAAAACCATGTTGACTGTCTCCCAGGACCCTGTTACCATATAGGTAATTTTCCATTTTGGATCTTATTATAGTTTCCATAAGTTTGCATATAATAGAAGTCAGGCTTACTGGTCTGTAGTTACCTGGTTCAGTTTTGTTTCCCTTTTTGTGGATCGGTATTACGTTTGCAATTTTCCAGTCTGTCGGTACCACCCCTGTGTCAAGAGACTGCTGCATGATCTTGGTTAGCGGTTTGTAAATTACTTCTTTCATTTCTTTGAGTACTACTGGGAGGATCTCATCCGGCCCAGGGGATTTGTTTATTTTAAGAGCTCCTAGTCCCTTTAACACTTCTGCCTCAGTTATGCTAAAGTTATTTAAAACTGGATAGGAACTGGATGACATGTGGGGCATGTTGTCAGTATCTTCCTTTGTAAAAACTTGTGAAAAGTAATCATTTAACATATTTGCTATTTTTTTTTCTTCCTCTACGATTTTGCCATTTGTATCTCTTAAACATTTAATCTCCTCTTTGAATGTTCTCTTGCTGTTGTAATATTGGAAAAACATTTTGGAATTGGTTTTAGCTCCCTTAGCAATGTTCATTTCTATTTCTCTCTTGGCCTTTCTAACTTCCTTTTTGACTTGTGTTTGCAGTTCTGTGTACTCTTTCTGCGTACTTTCTTTTTGGTCCTTTTTTTAATGCTCTGTAAAGTGCCTTTTTTTTTTTTTCGCTGAATATTTTTTTTTAATTGATCTATTAAACCATTTTGGCAATTTAGTTTTACATTTAGATTTGTCTACTTTAGGGATATAATTGTTTTGCGCCTCTAGTACTACATTTTTGAAGAATAACCATCCTTCTTCTGTGGGTGTTTTCTCTATTTTACTCCAATCTACTTCTGTTAGTCTCTGTTTCATACCTTCATAGTTTGCTTTTCTAAAATTGTAAACCTTAGCTTTAGTCATTACTTTTGGGGATTTAAAAAACACTTCAAATGAGACCATGTTGTGGTCTGAGTTTGCCAGTGGTTCTCTGACCTCTGTTTTAGTTATTCTATCTTCGTTATTTGAAAAGACTAAATCAAGGCATGCCTCCCCTCTAGTGGGTGCCTTGACAAATTGTGTTAGGAAGCAGTCATTTGTCATTTCCACCATTTCTATTTCATCCTTCGCGCTACCCACCGGGTTTTCCCATTTTATTTGGGGGAAGTTGAAATCCCCCATTAGTATGGCTTCTCCTTTGCTACACACATTTCTAATGTCATTGTATAACAGATTATTGTGCTCACCGTCTGAATCTGGCGGTCTATAGCATGCTCCTATTATTATGCCTTTTGAATTTTTGTCCGTTATTCTGACCCATATTGATTCGGTTTTATTTTCTTTGTCCAGGTTTAACACCTGGGCTTCAAGACTGTTTCTTATGTATAGCGCTACCCCTCCTCCTCTTCTGTCCTGCCTGTCTTTCCTATACAGTGTATACCCACAAATATTATATTCGTCCCCATCACTCTCAGACAACCAAGTTTCTGTAACACCTATCACATCATAGTTACCTGTTAGTGCAGTAGCTTCAAGTTCTAGAATTTTGTTTCTGATACTTCTAGCATTTAGATAAATACATTTAATGGTTGTCTTACCTGAGTTGTTGTTCTTGTTTTGATGCGGTCTCCCTTCTGTTTTTTTGTTGATTTCTCCCCCCTTCCTTTCTAGTTTAAATGCTTCCGAACCTGCTCGAGGATCTTTTCTCCGAGTAGACTAGTTCCCTTGTTATTTAAATGCAGTCCATCCCGTCTATACAGATAGTCCTCGTTGTAGAATGTGGTCCAATGATCAAGATAGGTGAAGCCTTCCCGTGTGCACCACGTCTTCAGCCATGCGTTTAGATTAATTATTTCCAGCTGTCCATATGGTCCTTTGCAAGGTGCGGGTAGTATACCAGAAAATACCACAGTTTTGGTTTTCTCTTTTAATTTCCTTCCTAGCTCTCTGAATTTGTTTTGCAGGGATTTTGGTCTGTCTCTTCCAATGTTGTTTGTACCGATGTGGACGACTACTACCGGGTCGTCTCCTGTTCGTTCTAGGAGCCTGTCCACGTTCTCAGTGATGTGCTTGACCGAGGCTCCCGGAAGGCAGCACACTGTTGTAGTAAGGGGGTCCAAACTGCGAATTGAACTTGCTGTGTTTCTCAATATGGAGTCCCCAACAATCATGACCTCCCTTCTTTTTGCTGTCTGGTCACCACTGTCAATAGGGTCCTGGATGTTGTTCCTTTCATTCTCTTGTTGTTGGTTCTGCTCATCAAAATTCTGAAGTGACTCAAATCTGTTGGTTGTTTTGATTTCTGGTGGTTGTGTTTGACGAAGTTTCTTTTTTTCCCTGCTTCTGCCTACCTGAACCCAGCTGTTCTGACCTTCTATCTCCCTGGTGGCTTTCAGTCTGTTAGGGGTGATGCAGACTTCCATGAATTGTGGGTGTGCCAGTTCCTCAAGATCCTGTTGCTGTCTCACTTCTTCCAGCTCCATTTCTAGCATACTTACTAGTTTATGCAAATCCTGGATCGCGCGGCACTTTACGCACACTTGGTTTAGCTCCGCTGGGTTTTCTCGGATTTCCCACATCAAGCAGGTGTCACAGATTACTGGCTTGAAGACCATGTTGAGGTTTTTTTTTTTTTTTGAAGTTTAGTTTCTTCTGCAGCCGTCAACCTGCTTTCAAACTGCTTCGAAACTGCTCTGTACTTTTCCACGCTGTACTTCTCCCACTCGCTGTCGCTTCCACTCGCTGTCGCTGGGAAGACTGCCTCGTTTAACTGCGTTGTTCTGCTGTGCTGTCGGCTCCTCCCCTCGCCCGTGTCTCAGAACGGCGCTGAATTTGAATCAGCTGCTCCGAGTTTCAGCTTGTTTGTTATCAGAAAAACACACGCTGCTGCTGTGTTTCCCCAATGTCCTCTGTTTTCTGATTAAAGCAATTCAAGATGCAATTTCTCCTTTCTGCTTCGAAACTGCTCTGTACTTTTCCACGCTGTACTTCTCCCACTCGCTGTCGCTTCCACATGCCCCACATGTCATCCAGTTTCTATCCAGTTTTAAATAACTTTAGCATAACTGAGGCAGAAGTGTTAAAGGGACTAGGAGCTCTTAAAATAAACAAATCCCCTGGGCCGGATGAGATCCTCCCAGTAGTACTCAAAGAAATGAAAGAAGTAATTTACAAACCGCTAACCAAGATCATGCAGCAGTCTCTTGACACAGGGGTGGTACCGACAGACTGGAAAATTGCAAACGTAATACCGATCCACAAAAAGGGAAACAAAACTGAACCAGGTAACTACAGACCAGTAAGCCTGACTTCTATTATATGCAAACTTATGGAAACTATAATAAGATCCAAAATGGAAAATTACCTCTATGGTAACAGGGTACTGGGAGACAGTCAACATGGTTTTAGGAAAGGGAGATCGTGCCTAACTAACTTGCTTGATTTTTTTGAGGATGCAACATCGATAATGGATAATTGCAAAGCATATGACATGGTTTATTTAGATTTCCAGAAAGCTTTTGACAAAGTCCCGCACAAAAGATTAATTCTCAAACTGAACGCAGTTGGGATTCAAGGAAACACATGTACATGGATTAGGGAGTGGTTAACATGTAGAAAACAGAAAGTACTGATTAGAGGAAAAACCTCAGAATGGAGTGTGGTAACCAGCGGTGTACCACAGGGATCAGTATTAGGTCCTCTGCTATTCCTAATCTACATTAATGATTTAGATTCTGGTATAGTAAGCAAACTTGTTAAATTTGCAGACGACACAAAAGTAGGAGGAGTGGCAAACACTGTTGCAGCAGCAAAGGTCATTCAAAATGATCTAGACAAGATTCAGAACTGGGCAGACACATGGCAAATGACATTTAATAGAGAAAAGTGTAAGGTACTGCACGCAGGAAATAAAAATGTACATTATAAATATCATATGGGAGATATTGAAATTGGAGAAGGAATCTATGAAAAAGACCTAGGAGTTTTTGTTGACTCAGAAATGTCTTCATCTAGGCAATGTGGGGAAGCTATAAAAAAGGCTAACAAGATACTCGGATACATTGTGAAAAGTGTTGAATTTAAATCAAGGGAAGTAATGTTAAAACTGTACAATGCACTTGTAAGACCTCATCTTGAATATTGTGTGCAGTTCTGGTCACCTCGCTATAAAAAAGATATTGCTGCTCTAGAAAGAGTGCAAAGAAGAGCGACCAGAATTATTCCGGGCTTAAAAGGCATGTCATATGCAGACAGGCTAAAAGAATTGAATCTGTTCAGTCTTGAACAAAGAAGACTACGTGGCGACCTAATTCAAGCATTCAAAATTCTAAAAGGTATTGACAGTGTCGACCCAAGGGACTTTTTCAGCCTGAAAAAAGAAACAAGGACCAGGGGTCACAAATGGAGTTTAGAAAAAGGGGCATTCAGAACAGAAAATAGGAGACACTTTTTTACACAGAGAATTGTGAGGGTCTGGAATCAACTCCCCAGTAATGTTGTTGAAGCTGACACCCTGGGATCTTTCAAGAAGCTGCTTGATGAGATTTTGGGATCAATAAGCTACTAACAACCAAACGAGCAAGATGGGCCGAATGGCCTCCTCTCGTTTGTAAACTTTCTTATGTTCTTATGTTCTTATATCGCACATGTATTTTCCTTTAACGTATTATTTTGTTGTTTGTTTCTTTGTATGAAATAAAATGCAAAAAATGCAAAAAACCAACAACAATAAAAGCTAAGAGCTATTATTATTATTAATACATTGTTTTTAAACGCAGCTTAAATAACCAATTAAAAATAATATATATATATATATATATATATATATATATATATATATATATATATATATATATATATATATATATATATATATATGCTCTAAAGAAAGTGACAATGTAAAACAAAGAAATGAATTAAAAACAAATCTTAAAAGAACAGGATACAAAGAAAGAATTATAGAGACAGAGTTAAGAAAAGTGGATAAACTAAAAAGATGATCTACTAGATTATAAAAATAGAGATAAAAAGGTCAAGAGAGTCCCATTAGTAATGACTTACTCTAAACTTTTGCTTAATATTTCTAAGATAGTTTGGAAATGCTTGCGATTCTACATAATTCAGAAAAAATGGAAAAAAGTATTTCTTAAGGCCCCAGTTGTGGCATTATAAAGAGAAGCTAATTTAGGTGATATTTTAGTTCACAGTAAACATAAAAGTCACAATAGGTTCTACAGATACTTGCACTGGTACATGTAAAGTGTGTAAATACATGGACAAAAGAAAAAATATAACTAAACACAAGAACAACACATATCCACTACATACTAATATCTACTTCAAAAATAGCAATGCTGTTTGTGGAATAGCCTGTGAGAAATGTGATGAAAAAAATTATTTTGGAGAGACTGGAACAACTTTATATAAAATAATTCAGACCACCTTTCAATAATTAGCAATCAAAAATGAATGACCCAATAGTACAGCACTCCACCAGTCAAGGACATGACATGAATGATGTAAAGTTTGTAGTATTAGAACAGCTAAAATTAGACAATGCGACATCTAGAAGAATAAAAGAAAGTAAATGGATCAATAGACTGAACACGATTATGCCAGCAGGACTCAACAGAAAAGAATGAACTAATTAATTCCAATAAATATAAATAATAAAAGTTAAAAATAATTAAATAAACAAAATTAATTCAAAAGTTGTGCATGCTGATGCGCTGGGGAGGTCAACCCAAGGCTGCTCCTCAGAGCCAGCATTGCATGATAATATAAATATCATGTCTTTTTTTATGTTTAACATTATTGTTATACGTTCCTACCTAATTATTTAGAGGGCAACATGCCTCGCTTTAAGACACTGTGCTGCCAGCTGGACATATTAAAATAGATTTTTAACTTGTCGATCAGGCCCATCTTGAAGGACCATTCAGGCAGAGGGTCTCCCAGTGCTAAGTTCTCGATATAAAAGCATACAATAAAAAGCTGCCAGCTGCGTGTCAGTGTGATCGACCCAAGTTCTCAGTAAGTGTCCTCCCAGAACAGAGAAAGAGGGGGATTCCCCAAGAGTCCAGACCCCTTTCTGCTTATTACAGAACCCGTTTCCTGGTCAGATTAGAAAAATCCCCCCAATTAGTTGAATAGTTTCACTAAAAGAAGGAGGGTTTGGAACCTGTTGGGCGATGGGTATCCCGGTATGAAAAATATATAAAGAGGATGAAACCACGGCAGACTACACAGCTCAGTGACAGAACACTGTGATACACAGCAACCTACTGAACAACACCATGCTCTCAGCAC
>NW_024472970.1:0-3000 GCF_017654505.1 Polyodon spathula | reverse complement strand
GCAGAGAGCTGACGGTTTATATATCGTGGCCGAGGGGTTTAACTAGCTAGTGATTATTCTATTACCCCTCGGCCAAAAAAAGGGGGCGTATCTGATCTATCCATGCACCACAGAGATAACATGAACATAAACAAAGGAGATAGCTGCTTCTGCATCCAGCACTCAAAGAATATCACGGGCCAGTAACTACAGGAAGTGCTTGGTTGCAGTTATTGCTGCTAAAGGTGGCGTAACCAGTTATTGAGTCTAAGGGGGCGATTACTTTTTCACACTGGGGGCATTGGGTGTTGCATAACGTTCTTTAATAAATAAATGAAATAAGTAACAACAACTGTTGTGTTATTTGTTCACTCAGGGACCCTTTTATCTAATATTAGATTTTGGTTGAAGATCTGATAACATTCAGTGTCAGAAATATGCAAAAAATGCAGACAATCAGACAGGGGGCAAATACTTTTTCACGGCACTGTATGTATATGCAAAGTATGACTGTATTTTAGGCCAGTGATTTTAGTTACTGTATGTAATACTACATTGCTGTAGATTAGTGTCAGGTGATCTGATTTGTGTATTTAACATTTGTGACAGCTACTCTCGGATTATATAGTACATGTATCACTGATAGATGTCAGTGATGTATTTAGTGTCTTTTGCAATACTGTAAATTATTTTTGCTTCATTTGAATTTTTATGATGGGAATTGTACTGGCTAGGTTTTAATTTATATCGTGTGCAATTTCAGAGTTGCTTTGCAGTTAATTCAAGAACGCCCTTGATAATACTGTAAAGTAAAAATGCATGGATTGACAATTATAAAAAGAAGGTGAAGAGGAGAGAACATCCCGGTGAACCCAGAGTTTTATGTATTGAAGGCATTTTAAAAAAGCATATTACAAAACACAGATGATGTGACTGAAAGTAATAAAATACAATGTTTTGCTCTTTACAGAGGGCAACACTAACAAAGAGAAGTGGCAGGCTTTACACGGGACCTGGCAGAGCCCCACAGCCGAGGAACAGGAGCGTACTCTGAAAAGCCCAGGAAAATGCCCCCTCCACAGTGACCTGCAGACCACAGCCCTGA
The DNA here is from genome assembly GCF_017654505.1 of Polyodon spathula. NCBI lineage: Eukaryota > Metazoa > Chordata > Actinopteri > Acipenseriformes > Polyodontidae > Polyodon > Polyodon spathula. The sequence goes on along the minus strand of NW_024472970.1, from coordinate 1,916 downwards.
TCAAAAGAAGATCCTCTACAACAGGGGTTCCCAAAGTTTTGGTGGAGGGCCAATTTCCGGAGGTTGCATGGGATGGGGGGGCCGCACAAGAAAATGCACCACTCATGAAACCGAAATGTGTCCCAAATCATACCTTTTTTATTTCCTATACATTTTTGTATTTAAATTAGGAATGTATATTACTACCACTGCAACACCAGCAGCTTTGAAATGTATTTGTATTTTATCCTGTGTCTTGGTGCCACAACAGGCTTAGGTTTGAGCACCAATATCATGCTGTCACATCTTACATTGTCCTGCTCACAACAATTAAAGAAGATAATCCCGAAATAGGAACTCTTCAAACTATACCAATTAAACTCTTTTGTGGGTTATTCTCCAGCAGTGAGGCAGAATACATCTTGACTTGTACAGCTAACCACTTCACTGAGAGCTGAATATATGTACAGTGAACTCTGCTTAATTCAAATCTCTGGGGACCATACAAACAGTTTGCGATGTGCAAAATTCAAATTAAACAAATGATGTAAATTGCCTCATGGTGTGGATATGTTTCCATAATAAATGAGCAGAAATAAAACACAGACGCTACTGTATTTTACCTTGATGTTTTTATTTATTTTTTCTTTCTGAAATCAACGAAACGATCACACATTTCTATTTAAACTGCAGCATTCATTAATTCATAAATGATCTGCCATTAAATTGGCGCTTTTTATGCAAATACATACAATTGCTACGTAAGATCCTACTAGCTCCTGTACTGCAGCCTGACTGTGGTCTTATTCAGAAACACTGTGCAAAAAAGAAATGGAACAGTGACAATTTTAAACTGTAGCCGGTACTGTTACTACAGTAGTACTTTCCCTAACAAAAGATCCAGGTTGAACACCAAAACTACAATACTGTACAAAGAGCATTTTCCCGATGTTAGTTGAAGCTGAATACAGTTTTGCTCTTAAAATAATAAAATAAAATCTACAACAGAAGAAGTGCCTGCATCCTGAACCGTAACGTTTCATGCAGTCGCTCTGTTAACATTACAGAAGCTAGCTAGCTGCTTCAGCTGCATACAGTAATCTAACGTTGTTTGGACGGTACCTTCACGTCTTGATATCACAGTCTTTGAGCATCTTCCCTCCTGGAAAGCGATAGGAGACGACAAAATAATAATTAACAAAAAGCGCTTTTTCTTAGGAGGTTCCATGTCTTTCTCCTTCAGCACGGCAAATCCACTGTACACTATAGGCGTCGTTATTTTTTAAAGGGACAGTGCACATATAATGACCGTAACAACTTAATAAAATTGGCTTGACAGGGTCCAGATTTGATCCAAAACATGTGAAAAATGTATGTTAGGGATTTTTTATGAACTTTAATTCTCAAACTGAATGCAGTAGGGATTCAAGGAAACACATGTAGATGGATTAGGGAGTGGTTAACTTGCAGAAAACAGAAAGTACTGATTAGAGAAGAAACCTGAGAATGGAGTGTGGTAACCAGTGGAGTACCACAGGGATCAGTATTAGGTCCTCTGCTATTCCTAATCTACATTAATGATTTAGATTCTGGTATAGTAAGCAAACTTGTTAAATTTGCAGACGACACAAAAATAGGAGGAGTGGCAAACACTGTTGCAGCAGCAAAGGTCATTCAAAATGATCTAAACAAGATTCAGAACTGGGCAGACACATGGCAAATGACATTTAATAGAGAAAAGTGTAAGGTACTGCATGCAGGAAATAAAAATATGCATTGTAAATATCATATGGGAGATACTGAAATTGGAGAAGGAATCTATGAAAAAGACCTAGGAGTTTTTGTTGACTCAGAAATGTCTTCATCTAGACAATGTGGGGAAGCATAAAAAAGGCCAACAAGATGCTCGGATACATTGTGAAAAGTGTTGAATTTAA
>NW_024472969.1:3860-6000 GCF_017654505.1 Polyodon spathula | reverse complement strand
AGCTTCACATACAGGCACAGCTTCTCATACAGACACAGCTTCTCATACAGACACAGCTTCTCATACAGACACAGCTTCTCATACAGACACAGCTTCTCATCCAGGCACAGCTTTCACTTACAGACACAGCTTCACATACAGACACAGCTTCACATACAGGCACAGCTTCACATACAGGCACAGCTTCTCATACAGACACAGCTTCTCATACAGACACAGCTTCTCATACAGACACAGCTTCTCATACAGACACAGCTTCTCATACAGGCACAGCTTCTCATACAGACACAGCTTCTCATACAGACACAGCTTCTCATACAGACACAGCTTCACATACAGACACAGCTTCTCATACAGACACAGACACAGCTTCACATACAGACACAGCTTCTCATACAGACACAGCTTCACATACAGACACAGCTTCTCATACAGACACAGCTTCTCATACAGACACAGCTTCTCATACAGACACAGCTTCTCATACAGACACAGCTTCTCATACAGGCACAGCTTCTCATACAGACACAGCTTCTCATACAGACACAGCTTCTCATACAGACACAGCTTCTCATACAGACACAGCTTCACATACAGGCACAGCTTCTCATAGAGACACAGCTTCACATAGAGACACAGCTTCTCATACAGACACAGCTTCACATACAGGCACAGCTTCTCATACAGACACAGCTTCTCATACAGGCACAGCTTCTCATACAGACACAGCTTCTCATACAGAGACACCTTCACATACACACAGCTTCTCATACAGGCACAGCTTCTCATACAGACACAGCTTCTCATACAGACACAGCTTCACATACAGACACAGCTTCACATACAGGCACAGCTTCTCATACAGACACAGCTTCTCATACAGACACAGCTTCTCATACAGACACAGCTTCACATACAGACACAGCTTCTCATACAGACACAGCTTCTCATACAGACACAGCTTCTCATACAGACACAGCTTCTCATACAGACACAGCTTCTCATACAGACACAGCTTCTCATACAGACACAGCTTCTCATACAGACACAGCTTCACATACAGGCACAGCTTCTCATACAGACACAGCTTCTCATACAGACACAGCTTCTCATACAGACACAGCTTCATACATACAGACACAGCTTCACATACAGGCACAGCTTCTCATACAGGCAGACACAGCTTCTCATACAGGCACAGCTTCACATACAGACACAGCTTCTCATACAGACACAGCTTCACATACAGGACACAGCTTCTCATACAGACACAGCTTCTCATACAGACACAGCTTCACATAAGCTTCACATACAGGCACAGCTCCTCAATTAGAGACAACTTCTCATACAACACAGCTTCTCATACAGACACAGCTTCTCATACAGACACAGCTTCTCATACAGACACAGCTTCTCATACAGGCACAGCTTCTCATACAGACACAGCTTCACATACAGACACAGCTTCTCATACAGGCACAGCTTCTCATACAGACACAGCTTCTCATACAGACACAGCTTCTCATACAGGCACAGCTTCTCATACAGGCACAGCTTCTCATACAGACACAGCTTCACATACAGACACAGCTTCTCATCCAGACACAGCTTCTCATACAGACACAGCTTCTCATACAGACACAGCTTCTCATACAGGCACAGCTTCTCATACAGACACAGCTTCTCATACAGACACAGCTTCTCATACAGACACAGCTTCTCATACAGACACAGCTTCTCATACAGACACAGCTTCACATACAGACACAGCTTCACATACAGGCACAGCTTCTCATACAGACACAGCTTCTCATACAGACACAGCTTCACATACAGACACAGCTTCTCATACAGACACAGCTTCACATACAGACACAGCTTCTCATACAGACACAGCTTCATCATACAGACACAGCTTCTCATACAGACACAGCTTCTCATACAGACACAGCTTCTCATACAGACACAGCTTCTCATACAGACACAGCTTCACATACAGACACAGCTTCTCATACAGACACAGCTTCTCATACAGACACAGCTTCACATACAGACACAGCTTCTCATACAGGCACAGCTTCTCATACAGGCACAGCTTCTCATACAGACACAGCTTCTCATACAGGCACAGCTTCTCATA
>NW_024472969.1:0-3360 GCF_017654505.1 Polyodon spathula | reverse complement strand
TCTTTGCACTCTTTTCTAGAGCAGCAATATCTTTTTTATAGCGAGGTGACCAGAACTGAACACAATATTCAAGATGAGGTCTTACTAGTGCATTGTAAAGTTTTAACATTACTTCCCTTGATTTAAATTCAACACTTTTCACAATGTATCCGAGCATCTTGTTAGCCTTTTTTATAGCTTCCCCACATTGTCTAGATGAAGACATTTCTGAGTCAACAAAAACTCCTAGGTCTTTTTCATAGATTCCTTCTCCAATTTCAATATCTCCCATATGATATTTATAATGTACATTTTTATTTCCTGCGTGCAGTACCTTACACTTTTCTTTATTAAATGTCATTTGCCATGTGTCTGCCCAGTTCTGAATCTTGTCTAGATCATTTTGAATGACCTTTGCTGCTGCAACAGTGTTTGCCACTCCTCCTACTTTTGTGTCGTCTGCAAATTTAACAAGTTTGCTTACTATACCAGAATCTAAATCATTAATGTAGATTAGGAATAGCAGAGGACCTAATACTGATCCCTGTGGTACACCGCTGGTTACCACACTCCATTCTGAGGTTTTTCCTCTAATCAGTACTTTCTGTTTTCTACATGTTAACCACTCCCTAATCCATGTACATGTGTTTCCTTGAATCCCAACTGCGTTCAGTTTGAGAATTAATCTTTTGTGCGGGACTTTGTCAAAAGCTTTCTGGAAATCTAAATAAACCATGTCATATGCTTTGCAATTATCCATTATCGATGTTGCATCCTCAAAAAAATCAAGCAAGTTAGTTAGACACGATCTCCCTTTCCTAAAACCATGTTGACTGTCTCCCAGTACCCTGTTACCATATAGGTAATTTTCCATTTTGGATCTTATTATAGTTTCCATAAGTTTGCATATAATAGAAGTCAGGCTTATTGGTCTGTAGTTACCTGGTTCAGTTTTGTTTCCCTTTTTGTGGATCGGTATTACGTTTGCAATTTTCCAGTCTGTCGGTACCACCCCTGTGTCAAGAGACTGCTGCATGATCTTGGTTAGCGGTTTGTAAATTACTTCTTTCATTTCTTTGAGTACTACTGGGAGGATCTCATCCAGCCCAGGGGATTTGTTTATTTTAAGAGCTCCTAGTCCCTTTAACACTTCTGCCTCAGTTATGCTAAAGTTATTTAAAACTGGATAGGAACTGGATGACATGTGGGGCATGTTGTCAGTATCTTCCTTTGTAAAAACTTGTGAAAAGTAATCATTTAACATATTTGCTATTTTTTTTTCTTCCTCTACGATTTTGCCATTTGTATCTCTTAAACATTTAATCTCCTCTTTGAATGTTCTCTTGCTGTTGTAATATTGGAAAAACATTTTGGAATTGGTTTTAGCTCCCTTAGCAATGTTCATTTCTATTTCTCTCTTGGCCTTTCTAACTTCCTTTTTGACTTGCGTTTGCAGTTCTGTGTACTCTTTCTGCGTACTTTCTTTTTGGTCCTTTTTTAATGCTCTGTAAAGTGCCTTTTTTCGCTGAATATTTTTTTTTTAATTGATCTATTAAACCATTTTGGCAATTTAGTTTTACATTTAGATTTGTCTACTTTAGGGATATAATTGTTTTGCGCCTCTAGTACTACATTTTTGAAGAACAACCATCCTTCTTCTGTGGGTGTTTTCTCTATTTTACTCCAATCTACTTCTGTTAGTCTCTGTTTCATACCTTCATAGTTTGCTTTTCTAAAATTGTAAACCTTAGCTTTAGTCTTTACTTTTGGGGATTTAAAAAACACTTCAAATGAGACCATGTTGTGGTCTGAGTTTGCCAGTGGTTCTCTGACCTCTGTTTTAGTTATTCTATCTTCGTTATTTGAAAAGACTAAATCAAGGCATGCCTCCCCTCTAGTGGGTGCCTTCACAAATTGTGTTAGGAAGCAGTCATTTGTCATTTCCACCATTTCTATTTCATCCTTCGCGCTACCCACCGGGTTTTCCCATTTTATTTGGGGGAAGTTGAAATCCCCCATTAGTATGGCTTCTCCTTTGCTACACACATTTCTAATGTCATTGTATAACAGATTATTGTGCTCACCGTCTGAATCTGGCGGTCTATAGCATGCTCCTATTATTATGCCTTTTGAATTTTTGTCCGTTATTCTGACCCATATTGATTCGGTTTTATTTTCTTTGTCCAGGTTTAACACCTGGGCTTCAAGACTGTTTCTTATGTATAGCGCTACCCCTTCTCCTCTTCTGTCCTGCCTGTCTTTCCTATACAGTGTATACCCACAAATATTATATTCGTCCCCATCACTCTCAGACAACCACGTTTCTGTAACACCTATCACATCATAGTTACCTGTTAGTGCAGTAGCTTCAAGTTCTAGAATTTTGTTTCTGATACTTCTAGCATTTAGATAAATACATTTAATGGTTGTCTTACCTGAGTTGTTGTTCTTGTTTTGATGCGGTCTCCCTTCTGTTTTTTTGTTGATTTCTCCCCCCTTCCTTTCTAGTTTAAATGCTTCCGAACCTGCTCGAGGATCTTTTCTCCGAGTAGACTAGTTTCCTTGTTATTTAAATGCAGTCCATCCCGTCTATACAGATAGTCCTCGTTGTAGAATGTGGTCCAATGATCAAGATAGGTGAAGCCTTCCCGTGTGCACCACGTCTTCAGCCATTCGTTTTGATTAATTATTTCCAGCTGTCCATATGGTCCTTTGCAAGGTGCGGGTAGTATACCAGAAAATACCACAGTTTTGGTTTTTTCTTTTAATTTCCTTCCTAGCTCTCTGAATTTGTTTTGCACGGATTTTGGTCTGTCTCTTCCAATGTTGTTTGTACCAATGTGGACGACTACTACCGAGTCGTCTCCTGTTCGTTCTAGGAGCCTGTCCACGTTCTCAGTGATGTGCTTGACCGAGGCTCCCGGAAGGCAGCACACTGTTGTAGTAAGGGGGTCTAAACTGCGAATTGAACTTGCTGTGTTTCTCAATATGGAGTCCCCAACAATCATGACCTCCCTTCTTTTTGCTGTCTGGTCACCACTGTCAATAGGGTCCTGGATGTTGTTCCTTTCATTCTCTTGTTGTTGGTTCTGCTCATCAAAATTCTGAAGTGACTCAAATCTGTTGGTTGTTTTGATTTCTGGTGGTTGTGTTTGACGAAGTTTCTTTTTTTCCCTGCTTCTGCCTACCTGAACCCAGCTGTTCTGACCTTCTATCTCCCTGGTGGCTTTCAGTCTGTTAGGGGTGATGCAGACTTCCATGAATTGTGGGTGTGCCAGTTCCTCAAGATCCTGTTGCTGTCTCACCTCTTCCAGCTCCATTTCTAGCATACTTACTAGTTTATGCAAACCCTGGATCGCGCGGCACTTTACGCACACTTGG
>NW_024472968.1:0-9875 GCF_017654505.1 Polyodon spathula | reverse complement strand
TTTGTAAACTTTCTTATGTTCTTAACAGTATACTGTGTCTCTAAGCCCGTTCATTTCACCTTCAACTTCGGCGTTCAATTATAAAATAACAGCTATTGGGCTCCTGTAGTTTCTTACATGCAGATATTCCAAAAGTCAGTAATTTGATCAACAATCCTAATACAGTGGAACCAGCACATTCATGAAAGAGCTTACAGTACAATCACTTATTTTCTGTAGATGTAAAAATGTACTCAAATTTTGGATGGGGAGCTACCTAGATGCAATTCTAACATTTGATCACCAGGTTGCACTGTTTTCAAAGTTATTATTGAAACTGAAATTGCAATATTTGTGTGCAAAGCAAAAATCATATTGGATCAAATAAGAGTAAGGAAGCTCTGAAAGGCAACATAGGATTGTATTGCAAACCCACAGGGGTACTCAAGATTTTTACATGCTGATTCTAAAAAGCAAACTGAAGCACGTTTCACAGGTTTCAGTCAGTTTTGATCAGCTAAGGGTGGCACTCCCACACACACAACAGAACGAATGGCACTTCAGCGCCAGGGATCCATGGATAAGATTGAGCACACTGCTTAAATACCTACACATATACCTGAGGGTTTAGAGTAGTACATCGTTTTCTAAAAGGCTTTATTAACATATCACCAACCCACCTAACATTCAGGTACACTATCAAAGACTTCCCAGAAACATTCTGAGTGCAGGGAACTCCCTAGTCATGTGTACACCTGATTAAACTGATCTGTGTTACTGAAACATTAAAGAGCAGCTGAACGGTGCATTCCGTAAAAACAATTCAGTGCCCGTCTCTCCCTGCTCTATGGCTTTATTCAGTCACACATGCCTGGGTGTTCTTACACATACCCAGGCGTGTGGAGCACATGTCTTAGCGCACACCCCATTGTGGGTTATTGCTTACTTATTTACCAGATTAAGGCATGGATTTTCATTTCTGTATTGTTTGCATCATTTTATATATTTTTTGAAAGTGGGGTTTCAGTAGACAGATCTAATATGAAACCTTTTTTTGCATTCATTAGATATTCTTCTAGCTGTCTTTAGCAGCTGTGAGCTCTTTCCTTTCTGAGATAGAATTGGAATTGATTATTTTGTGAAAAGGAAGCTTGTAGCAAAATAAGTTCAGATTCAAATGATATTATTCGCATATTCTTAAAGGCTATGGTATTAATTCATATAGTAAATGCAGAATTTTTTTATTGTATTTTTAGCAAACCCCATTCTCTCTGCTTTTCAAATTAGCTAGGTGTCTCTGTCTGACACCTGCAGCAATGTCTCTGCTGCCTGTTGCATTATTCATTCTGCTCACCGTGGCAACATGTGCAACCTGATTCTTCCTGGAAAATCCCCTTTGCTTCGTGCTTCACCTTGTCAAGCTGCTTTTCTTCCAAACAGAATGCTGTGGCAGTCACTCATGTAAGGAACTTGTGTGCCACCAGGCGTTTCCTTTAGTTGAGCTCGACACATTACATACATTACATTGAAATGCTTACTGGTGATGCAAACACATTTACACCCAGTAACCCCATATTCTTACCGGTCACAAGAATGCACAGCTCCAAGTATCAATAAACAGAAATGTGAATGTGGTACAGCTATTTCTGAACTACAGAAAAAAGTATTACACTGTTTCTGATAACACTCTGATTACCAATGCTATTGTTTAATTCTTCCCATTGGTTTATCAGAATACAATTCACCACTGTGGCATCATTCTATTAGCTCTATTTTGGATGAGTTTCTCTTACCATTGTGCGAGTACAGAACCGTTGCCATTGTAGGACTAATACAGCATGGTCATTGAAGATCATTTGGTAAGGGTGTAGTAAGGGTGTGATTATCATTGGTCTTCACTTGTTCTGTGCTACCAACTTATTAAGATTCAAAAAGCATTCAGTCCAGACTTTCCCGTCACAGTGAGTGTGTTAAACATTTTGAGAGAAAATGTTAGTCGAAACGGTAGACGTTGTTTTTGTTCACAAAAATAACCCTCTCTAGTAATGCCCTATTTTCAGTTGTTTTGCACACACCCCTCTGGTAGCCGTGCTCTATCGGTTTTTCTATTTTCAGTTGTTTTGCACACACCCCTCTGGTAGCCGTGCTCTATCGGTTTTTCTATTTTCAGTTGTTTTGCACACACCCCTCTGGTAGCCGTGCTCTATCGGTTTTTCTATTTTCAGTTGTTTTGCACACACCCCTCTGGTAGCCGTGCTCTATCGGTTTTTCTATTTTCAGTTGTTTTTCTATTTTCAGTTGTTTTGCACACACCCCTCTGGTAGCCGTGCTCTATCGGTTTTTCTATTTTCAGTTGTTTTGCACACACCCCTCTGGTAGCCGTGCTCTATCGGTTTTTCTATTTTCAGTTGTTTTGCACACACCCCTCTGGTAGCCGTGCTCTATCGGTTTTTTTTTTCAGTTGTTTTGCACACACCCCTCTGGTAGCCGTGTTCGGTTTTTTGCACACACCCCTCTGGTAGCCATGCTGGATCGGTCTTTACTAGCTCTATGACTATGCTGTTTTTTGCAGGTGGTTTTTTCTTTTGCTTTGCGGTTCTATCATGTGCAAGTTCTGGAGATGGATCTGACACAATACTTTGGGGGTGGCAATAGTGTTCTAAGAAGAGGATCCTCTTTTTTCTATACCAGGTAGTGAAAGGAGAAGGATTTAGAAAACACTGATTTTTAGAAACCAAATGTAATTGAAATTTCACACAAATTACCATGTGAAAAACTCATTTGAATAGATAACACACTGCTTGAGGGCAGTTTCACATCTTTGGACGCATTCAATACAAATAAAAATGCAATATTTAGTGGCTGTTTACTGCACCCCCTGTTAATGTTAGGGTAGGCCAAACTTCAAGATAAAGTCATATTTCATTTACTTGACTACTGAATTATCACACAGGACTGAGTCTCTAATTCCAAATAACCCACCTGGGCATATAAACCAGCAACAAGAAACACTAAATGAAAAGATCATTGCTATACCTCAACATCTCTCTCCAAGATATTTAACAAGTTCAAGGAATGTTAAGGGTAAGAGTCTAATGTTTAAAAGAGACTGTATATATTTGAAGAATGTGTTAGAGGTCGTGTGTGTGTCTGTATGATGAATAGTATATATTGTATAGTATAGTATATAGTATCGTAGTATATTATAGGTACTGTAGCATATTAAAGAATATTTACAGTAAAGTGTATTAGATTAATGACTGTGCATATTTACTAGGTTATTATATCTTTTTCCTCTTGTTTCTGTAATATACTCTGGATTTTTTGAAGCTCTTAGTCCTCTCTATTGCAATGGCATTGTGAGCTTCAACACTATGTCCCATGAGCGTGCCTCAAGCCTGCCCTGCACTGGATTGACCACCATGTTGTGGGACGGTGACTGAACAAGTCTGTCTGCATACAGTGCACCTACAGGTTGCTTTAAGGATGGTGCTCTGTGTGTGTTTGTGTTCAGAAGGAGCTCTGGTCACCATGGCAAAGCGTGGAGCTGTGATCCTGTCTGGCTGTGGGGTGTACAATGGGAGTGAGATACTCACACTACTGACACTTTTAACATCGTAAAATGTGCGTTTTGTAAAATGATCATCCATATAAAATATGACAACACTCTTTTAAAACAATGTAGTTACCTGCAGTATTTACTATAGTATTGTATAGGATACTATTAGTGGCTTTAGATGGTACTACAGAATTTGCTCATGTTTGTTTCAGTGTGAGTTATCCTGCTTCTTATTCACTGTCTGTATGTAATAGAACACAATCTATGTGTTTCAATACATAACTAGACAAAGAGAAGGAGATGTGATACCTTTTATTGGACTAACTAAACAACAATTAATCACTGGCTTTCAAGACCTCAAAGGTCTCTTCTTCAGGTGAAAGTAGAAAAGAGAGATTGATGTTTACATATTAATAAAAAGGCATTACATCTCCTTCTCTTTGTGGATCATCTCTGGACTGATATAGCTACCATTTCATCTATCAATAAATAAACAAAAAGAAATCCAAAAACTGTCCCTGGTGTATTTTGTCATAACAAACCCTGTTATATGCAAAAAAATGGACTTGACATTAAAACTGAGATTGTGTAACCTTCACTTGAACTTTATGAAGGTGAAACACTACTCAGCTATTATTACAGCAATACTTTATACACTGTCTTAATATTCAAGTGAATGCCTGTTTAAAATAGAGTATGTGTTCCCTGTTATTCACTATTGTTGTTTCTGCTTAGGTCATCATTTATCAGTTTTATGAACTCATATTTGCAGCCATTCTGAAAAGACAGAATTGCTGCATTGAGGTTATTTGGAAAGGAACACTTGTGGTCAGCTGTAATTCCAAGCCCTCTGAAACATGTGGGATTTGTATGGACATTACAGCCTTATTATGCACAGTCAGATTTGCATTATTTGTTATAATTAGTTGCACATGATTTGATTATTTTCTCTAGTTTCACATTTTTCTTGCATTCATATTCAATTTGTACAGCACTCAAAGGGGTAAATGTAAGAATAGGCGCAAAGTGATTTGTGGGTGCAAAACCCCCATAATGCGGCTGTAATTTCGTGTTTAGCAGCTGCTGCGCACGTAAAGAATGGTGTTCACTTGGCGTTCTGCACCTGCTGTCAATCTAGGGGCTGCTATCCCTGCACATGTCAAAGTGCTGTGTGCTCTGCACTGCTTATCCTCTGGTTCCTTTCAGACCGCAGTTGGAATGTCTGGAGAGATAGCCCAATCCACCTTTTCCAGAGTGCTAGGCAACTTTTTGCATGTCTTGCTGAAAAGGGCAGGCCAATGCATATCATTTCCTAAGGATACTAGCATAACTGATGTTGGCTGAGGCTTTTCCAAACAACTCAGTTTCATGTTGAGTGACCTCAGCTGTAAGGACTCTCAGCTCCTTCTCAGAAAACTTTTCTTTTCCGTGCGCAAAGAGGACTTTGCTGTCTTGCTTTGACATATTTTTTTTTGTTTGTATTTTCATGCTCCGCAAATGTCATCCAGCACCTACTGCTCTCTGCATTCCTAACTCCGTCACTTCTGGGCTGCACGTGCGGTGCTAAGTAGGCTGATGGGCTCGTTGAGACCCTCATTATCAGAATTATTTGTGCGTGTTGAGTAATTTCCATTGCTCTTAAGCTTATATAGGGCGCAGTGCAAAATAATTTCCTGTCCGCAATGCAATTTGAATTTTGCATCCACACTTATTTACACTGCACTATACTAACATCTACCCCAAAGTGTTTTCAGGGCTGCAGCATGTAAAACAAAATACATGTTCAAGACAATAAGAAGGTGAGCAAAGATAATGCTGCATCACATAACTAGAACATAATACCATTACTGATTGTACATTTCACAATTATTAATCAAATTAAAACTTTCTATTAGTCAATTCATATCACAATTATAACAAAGTACTGTTTTGAGTTACACTGTTTTGAATTAATTGTTAAAGTCGAAACATCTTTGTAATGATTAAAAGCTGGTAGAAAATGAAAGTACTATGTTATACCTTGTAACTAAGAATGTTTTTCAATTAAATAAAATAAACACCAACGCAATCACAATTGTTTCATTTGTATTATATTTGCATACTAGGGGCATCACATTGGTTTCACATTTTGCATCTTGTATGCACATTGTCATCCTGTAGGTGATGATTTAATTGATAGAATTGACAGATGATATCTTCCAAACCAGTGACCTGCTACACAAATCAACAGTATGCAATTCCCATACAAAACTGTGAAATTACACACAATACAATTTTGTAAAAGATTAAATAAAATAACAATAATTCAATAAATAGAGCATTAGTGAGATTCACAGTGCTATCAGAAATGAGAGTATATACATTGTATAATCTGTGTAAACTGTGTGGTTTAAAGGTGACTGTCCCTATCTGTCATATAATGACACCACTGCTTTACTTACAATTGAGTATGATTGGGTAAATACTCACTAAAATTATGCATTATATAACAACAACAACAACAATAATACAGTAAAACAAAACACAAATGGCATAAAGATCTTTTCCTCAGTGCCTTCAAATTGTTTTCTTCTAGTGTACGTCATCAAAGGATGTCATGAAGCCCTTATGTTCTCCACGGCATCAATGATGGCCTCCACCCTCTCTCCTGGCAGGACTGCCCCAGCATTTGCCCGGAACTTTTTCAGCAGACTGTCACGACTCAGTGGCTTCCTCCAGTGTCCATAAAAGGTGTCGCAACGACCCTTCAAGACATTGCCTGTTGTGAGGGTCAGCAGCACCTCTGCGTACATCTTATTGAAATTGGCAGGGTTGTCCTGGGGGTGCTCGACCCGTACTCTGCTCAGGAGGCTGAGCAGCTCGGGGTGGTCCAGGAACGCTGGGCTGAACGACTGGACACTGACCTCGCCGTCCAGCAGAGCAGTGCAGGCGTTGAACTGGAAGGAGTGTCTGGCCTGGTGCTCGGATTCAGGGAAGGGACGGTTGATATATTTGGAGAGGGGGATTCTCAGTAGGATGCTCTGGATCATAGAGGGGTGGAACCCCCCTACGGTGTTGACCAAAAGCTCCCGCGCTGAGCATGCTGCGTCTGCCATCTAGTGCATGCCCAGGTGTGCAGGGAAGCGCTTGAAGGCTAAGTCCTGGTCCTCCAGCAGGAAGCGGGGATCCTGTTCCTCTGGGGAGGGCAGTGCCTGTGGCAGGTAGTCATTGTAGAAGGCACTAAAGCCAGCGCAGCCTGGGGTCGAGTCCAGGATCAGCGTGCTGGCCTCCAGGCCCCGGGAAGCCAGCAGTGCCGCCTCCATGCCGAGTCGGGCTGCGTTCCCGATATGAAGAGGTTTGGATTGAGTGGCAGCGTTGGCCATGGGAGCCCCTGCTAGGGAGGCAGCAATCGCCAGGGCGTTTGAGCACTGCGAGCGATCCAGGGAGAGCAGACGGGAGCAGGCAGCAGCACTACCCAGAGGGCCCACCACAGTCGGGGGATGGAACCTGAAGGGAGAAACACTGGCATGACCACCCTAGGAACTGAGAGAGTATTTTACATTATATATGTTTTTTAATGGTTTTAAAATTCTGATTTAAAAACAAACTCAGATAGACAAACATTTATTATCATGCCTTCTAAAAGAAAAGGAAAGTGTAATAATAATTTCCAATAAAAACAACATAATCAATGTGAGGCTAAAAAAACACTGAAAAACAGACTAAGATTTGCTTTCAAATTTAAATACGGTCTCGTTCATGCTGGAAGAATCCTGGCACACTTCCTTCTTGGCAGCACTACAGCATTGTGCCAAGTTTGTTTGGCAGCAGTCTCCTCACCTGTTGGGGATGTTTTGGGCTTCGTTGGAGAACCTCATGAGCCGGCCCTGAATCTCAATGCCCACGTTGAAGGCTAACAGGAGGTCCATCCCACTGGGCTTGGCGTTGCCAGGCAACATCTGAGCAATAGCGAGCAGGGCAGGAAGGACCGCCCCTGAGGGGTGAGTGGCTGGGTGCCAGGTATCATCGAAGTCCATTGAATGGACCTGCAAAGAAGAAAGTGAGGGCACAGTAAGTGTCTGGCACAGTGTGACATCTCCAGTGACATTCCTGACTGCGAGGAAGCCTGGCCGTGCCCCATCTTCCTACAAAAGAAACCTCAAGGACATGAATACAAACTTGAACTTTCATACACAACGGGATAATGGGAATGTGTCCTTAATACAGTCACTGCCCGATGGGCACATGTCCATTATAATGAGCACATCACTATTGTTTAATTTATATTATATTTGCACAATTGAGGCATTACTTTGGTTTTGAATTTTCTGCATTATGAAAAAGTTTTTCTCCTTTGACTTTTCATAGAACTACTCCTTAATCATCTGCTAAGTAACCTGTAAAGTACACTTGTTGGCTTTTCTCAAACAATTGCTTAAAACAAGAGATAAAATGAACATTTCAACTATTTTATGTTGAAATAATAACACATCTTTCCAAGAGCTATTGATTTGTGTATGTATATACTGATAGTAAATATTGGCAACCCAGCCTCACGATGATTTATGTTTTGGAATGCAGTATTTCAAGGGGTGTTTTCATGGAAATTAGTTGCAGACAGTGTAATGAAAAATGACACATGCTGCACAACTTGTCAGCTGCTACAATGTGCTCATTTCATGGACTACAGCTTTACAATTTGAAAGGGCTGAGCATTATGTAAACAAATTCAGAGACTTACCGCTACTCCACTGACAAAGGCTGCCAGACTCGGAGAGAGTCTTGTGTGCCATCGACCAAAGACTGAACTGATGTAATCTGGAGCATACATTTGCTGCAAAGAGAGTTAATCACAGATCATTATAGGATCTGAACGTTCTTTAAGATGGAAACAAGCAAGTTCAATTCTTGATTATCATCACCCTGGTTTGACAATGCAAATTTCAACTGGAATGGTAACTGTTCAGTGAAATGGGGTAAGTACTGAAGGAATGGTTTATATTAAAATTGTACTGCCAGGGCTCATTTCTTTGGCCTGTGTGCCCTCTGTACCATAGCCCAGTGCAAGCCTCAGCTGAAGGATTACCTGGCAGTGCTGCAGAGCCAGCTGGAAGACGTGGGAGGTGCTTCCCAGCAGCCCCACCCCGATGCTGTCCAGGATCATCCTCTTACTGCGGTGCAGCACAGTGTCTGACAGCTGGCCCGGGTGCACAGAGTGGATGAACCCTCCAAAACTGCTGGTGACTGTCTCCTCTGGGGCAGGCCTTTCCTGCACTGCAGGGCAACAAACAGCAGGTCAGTCTCTGCCTGTGCCTCACTTTAGTATTCAGAGCATGAACTCTACAATAATGGACTAAAATAACAACATCTAAACATAATCGGGTCCATTCAATTAGCGTTAGTATGAAATCCTTAAATCGACATTATTTACACAGTTTTTTTTTATAATCAAGTAGCTTTTTAAAACGTTTACCTTCAACTGCAGATTTATGTAGAAGTCGCAGGCAGGAAAAGTGCCTTGGAGTTCTCTGAAACTAATTTAAAAAGGAATCAGATAAAATTAATATGCTATATGACAGAAAACAATAATAATAATAATAATAATAATAATAATAATAATAATAATAATAATAATAATAAATAATAATAATAATAATAATGCACACATTTCTGAGAGTTTGAATGCAGTGATTACCTTGAGTGCTGAGAGCATGGTGTTGTTCAGTAGGTTGCTGTGTATCACAGTGTTCTGTCACTGAGCTGTGTATCTGCCGTGGTTTCATCCTCTTTATATATTTTTCATACCGGGATACCCATTGCCCAACAGGTTCCAAACCCTCCTTCTTTTAGTGAAACTATTCAACTAATTGGGGGGATTTTTCAAATCTGATCTGGAAATGGGTTCTGTAATAAGCAGGAAGGGGTCTGGACTCTTGGGGAATCCCCCTCTTTCTCTGTTCTGGGAGGACACTTACTGAGAACTTGGGTCAATCACACTGATCGCAGCTGGCAGTTTATTATTGTATGCTTTTATATTGAGAACTTTGCACTGGGAGACCCCCTGCCTGAATGGTCCTTCAAGATGGGCCTGATCGACAAGTTAAAAATCTATTTTAATATGTCCAGCTGGCAGCACAGTGTCTTAAAGCGAGGCATGCTGCCCTCTAAATAATTAGGTAGGAACGTATAACAATAATGTTAAACATAAAAAAAGACATGATATTTATATTATCATGCAATGCTGGCTCTGAGGATCAGCCTTGATTTGGCCTCCCCAGCGCATCAGCATGCACAACTTTTGAATTAATTTTGTTTATTTAATTATTTTTAACTTTTTTATATATTTATTGGAATGAAT
>NW_024472967.1:7831-8125 GCF_017654505.1 Polyodon spathula | reverse complement strand
TAGTTCATTCTTTTCTGTTGAGTCCTGCTGGCATAATCGTGTTCAGTCTATTGATCCATTTACTTTCTTTTATTCTTCTAGATGTCGCATTGTCTAGTTTTAGCTGTTCTAATACTACAAACTTTACATCATTCATGTCATGTCCTTGACTGGTGAAGTGTTGTACTATTGGGTCATTCATTTTTGATTGCTAATTATTGAAAGGTGGTCTGAATTATTTTATACATTTCTCACAGGCTATTCCATAAACAGCATTGCTATTTTTACAGTAGATATTAGTATTTAGTGGATATG
>NW_024472967.1:0-7331 GCF_017654505.1 Polyodon spathula | reverse complement strand
TGTGTCTCAATGTGTGTGTGTGTCTCAATGCACGTGTGTCTCAGTGTGTGTGTCTGCCTCAATGTGTGTGTGTCTCAATGCACGTGTGTCTCAGTGTGTGTCTGCCTCAATGTGTGTGTGTCTCAATGCACGTGTGTCTCAGTGTGTGTGTGCCTCAATGTGTGTGTGTCTCAATGCACGTGTGTCTCAGTGTCGTCACATACAACACAGAAAGAGTACCACCAACATAGTTACGTGTACACACGATCCACAACACACAGATTTGTGTGTGTGTGTCTCAATGTGTGCACACAGAGTCACCACACACAGAGTTATGTGTGTGTGTCTCCCTGCATGTGTGTGTGCACACACAGCCATAAGTTCACACACACAGTGAAGTCACACGTGGTGTTTGTCTCAGTGTGTGTGTTTGTGTTTACGTGTTTCTCAACGGCACGTGTGTCACACCGACGGAGTCACACTCAAGAGTTACCACAGAGTGTACACACACACAGAGTCACACTCAATTGTGTGTGTGTCCACAGTCGCACAGAGTTACACACACACACAGAGTGGTACTCCGTGCACACAGAGTTTGTGTGTGTGTGTGTCTCATGTGTGTGTGTCAGAGTTGCACACCGAGTCACCCACATGACGGAGTCACACACACAGACAGAGTTACCCACACCCACAGTTACCGTCACACACACACATACAGAGTTCACACACCCTAGAGAGTGCACACCAGTCAACACACACACAGAGTTACACACACACACGAGTCACCTCAGACAGAGTTACACACCCACAGAGTGTCGTCGTGTGTCTCAATGTGTGTGTGTGTCTCAATGTGTGTGTGTCTCAATGCACGTGAATGTGTGTGAGTCCTCACTGCACCGAGTCACACACCACACACAGAGTGTACACACACACACAGAACACACACAGAGTGTTCACACACACACAGAGTAGAGTTGTACTTCAGACACTCACACAAGTTACGTCACAGAGTCACACACACAGAACAAGTTCACACACATAGTTACCGTGCACACAGAGTCACCACACACAGACAGAGTTACACACACGACAACAGAGTCACCACAACACACAGACGAGTACACACAACACAAGGTCACACCAACACACTGTGTTACACCACACATCCCACACAAGGAGAAGTTGAAATGTTTCTCGAAAAGTTCACCTCCTTCGTTCTTAGATTTTCCTCAGTTCAATCTTTTTTTTTTTGACGTGTGGTGTGTCTCAGTGTTTGATGTGGAGTTGCATGTTCTCCTCATGTCCGCGTGGGCTTTTTCTTAGTATTGTGGTTTGTGCATCGTCCTGTGATGGACTGACTTTCTGTCCAGGGTGTAGTCCTGCCTTGCTTCCTGTGCCTATCGGGTTAGGCTCTGGAACATAATTTCCTGGTCCAGTGCATGAACTTCAATAGCAGTCTGCAGATTTTGTTTTTTGTGAAGGTCATTTTGTATTCTCATTAGACTGAAGAGATAAGGTAAATCTGCTTTTCTATGTAAACACTAATCATTTACCTTGCGGTGAATGTCCTTATTACCCATGCCTTTCAAGAGCACATTTCAGGTTAGCCAAAAATAAAGCAACCTGTACCTTACATCTCATGTAATTTGTTTATATCAAATTCTCTCCAAACCTTTAAAATATGTATAACAAAATCACTTACATAAGGGTATTTTAAACGACTGTTATGCTTCATACATATTCCATCTTAAAACAGTGCTCTGTGACAGTAAACCCGATGTTGTTGCTGTCATATGTTGTATAAAAAGGAAAGGAGAAGTACATTTGTTCACATTTCTGACAATTGAGGAAATCTGGTCGCAATGGAAAACTTAACTTTAAAATAACTGTTCAGAATGTTATGTGTTTAAGTAACCATGGGCTATATACAATTAGCAAATGATTCAACGGCGCCTGTCAATCAGCTTCCAGCTTTACCGGGAATAATACAGTAAATGCCCTCTGGAAAGCCTCAGCACCAACTGGAAATTACTTTTAAAATCAATCCGCTCGTACACCGGCATTTTTGTAAGTAGGGGGTTGAAAAGTTATCCTTAAAACAAAAATGATTTTCTAAATAAAAAAACCTCATTGCTTTTTTTCTTTATATGTGAATTTGTGGCAGCGTGCAATGCTTTCCCCTTACCGAGGCTACAAAGAAACAGGCACACAAGGTTTATTTAAACCCAAAAAGGTAAACAAAATGTCATTTAATGCTACCAGCGATGGTAGCACACCGAGGCCGGTACTTTTCTGTACAAATAACAGGAATCAAACACAACACAGCTCCAAATGATAAGTAAAAGTATAAACTTATTATTGTTTGGTTGTATCGTGCTGTATTAAATGTTCCTCCAAAATAAACAAAATATTTGATCACAAAAAAAAGTATAAACACAAGGCGTGCATGGCTCCTCACTCTTCCACAAAATCCACATTCAACACTGTAGCTGAAATTGCTGCACCCATCCAGTCTGAAAGCAAATAAAGAAAACTATCAAAATGTTCTTCAAACTTCTTGTTAAAACTTGCGTACATCTCATGTTTGTATGGCAAAAAAAAAAAAGAGCATTTTATATGAAAAGTGGGAAGTTCAATTGGAATTCAGCGATCTACGATCTGATCTGAGGACGTTACCCCCTGAGGACACTTGGTAAGTGGACCCAGTGTGCAAGCAGCCATATTTCTCACACAACTTTCTCTACTCCCATCCGTTTATAGAAAGATGACAATCAATTCCCTCCAAAAAAAACATTGACATGTCGGCTGCCACATCATTTCCAGTGCATGAAGTCACTAACAGACTTCACAATTCCTGCTACATTGGTTTATTTTTTTTGTGAAGGTCTTGTCAATAGACTGAAGAGATAAGGTAAAGCTAACATCAATCATTTACCTTGCAGTGAATGTCCTTACTGCCCATGCCTTTAAAGCGCACAGATAAAAGCACAAAAATAAAACACCCTCTACATTACCACACTGTAAAAAAATCAAAAAAAATTTTTTTAAATCCTAGATGGTTCAAACATCAGAATAAAATCCTTTTTATTAATTAATATTCATTATATTCATCTATACCAAATAAAAAAGAATGTAATGTTGGAATTGTAATATAAATAAGAATATATATATATATATATAATATATATTATATATAGATATATATATATATATATATATAATATATATATAACTATCCACTATCAGCTAATGTGTAAGATATCACAGCCCTAGTGGCATTTTCTAATATCAGCCAATTTTTTTCTTATTTGAAGGTTAATAATGAACTTTGCCTGCCCACTCCCGCCTTCTCTTCCCTCCTCCTTGCTTTCCCTTCTAGTGGGAAGCTAAACAGTTGGGGAAGAGAAATACAGTGTTTGAACATGGAAAAAAACAATTGCAGCTGGTTGATCTTTTATCTTCTTTTCCAATGTCAAATCTTTCATGGTATGTATCATTTCATTGAAATTTCAAAATTTCTGTGATTTGTGTTCCATTGTAATTTGTTTCCTCTTTTTTCAGCATGCTTGCTCAAGAATAATACACCAGATGTTTCTTTCATTGAAGTGGAAAATAACTCTTCAAGCACGAAAGTTCACCAGAGACAAAAAAGATGGGGTGAGAGCCATTTTTGTGTGACTGACATTATCGTTATAGATCACATAGAATTAGTATTTTTAACTTCATGAAAGTTATTTTTTACATTTAAAATGTAATGGTAGGACTCATTGATTACTAGTGACATTTTTAGAGTCAAAATAAAAATGTATATATAATCAGGGTGCGATTTGTTACATTTCGGGGGGGGGGGGGGTAAAAAATAGACAAACATTTGGTGTATTGCATAACGTACATGTACAGTGTAACGTCATGTCTTAACTTTGGCGTTTCTGTTAGTGAGATAATGTACAATATTACTTAGTTTACGATTTTTTACTACTACTTCGATGATTACTATGATCGATATATAATAAAATTACTTATGCCTTAGTTTTGGGGTTTATGTTTTTTGCAAAAACGCTAGTTTACCCGTCGTAAACCTGGTTCCCTGAAAGAGAAGATGCAAACCAAAACACTGTTATGGGATACAGTCCTGCTTATTGGTAGATGTCACTGAGTTCTTTCTATCAAAGCTGCCGATAGACCCCCACCCCTCGGTGACCCCCTTGGTCCCGCCTACCGTGGTTACATAACCGTCATGCAGGGGAGACTCACTCTCTTTTCACGACGAAACCGTGAATGTCGACCGACGCGACCTCGCGGTTGGTGGCCAGCTTCTCTTTCAGGGAACCAGGTTTACTGTAGGTAAACTAGCGTTCCCTTTCAATTCGAAGATGGCCACAAAAACATCGTTATGGGAAAACGAGTACCAGAGCCGTCGCGAGGGAGAAAAGAATGGCAGCATATGAGGGACGCCTAGCCCTGCCTGACCAAGGTCAGCGGCGTGAGCGTGCAACATCGAGGACCCTAGTGCCCACAGAGGGCAATGAGGGATCTACCACATTCAGGCGATAGAACCTGGAAAAAGTATGCAGGGTAGCCCAGCTAGCCGCATCACAAATCTCAGCCATGGAGGCACCTCGAAAGAGGGCCCATGACGTAGCCACACCTCTCTTGGCTCAAACGGGGCCTGCGTGAGATCCTCCAGTACAATCTCAAGGCTCCATTCGGGGAGAGTGGCCCTCCTAGGAGGGCGCAATCATAGAGCGCCTCGGAGAAACCGGGTAGCTAGAAAATGCGCGCCAGGGGACACAGTCAACGGGAGCATGGAAAGCAGAAATAGCCGCTAGGTAAACCTTCAGTGTGGAAGGTGATCTGCCAGCCTCAAGCAGATCTTGCAGAAACTGCAAGATGACAGGCCTGGGACAGGAGACTGGATCATGACCGTTAGTACAGCACCAGCTCCAGGTGTCAAAGTGTGCCTCTCGTCTGACTGAGGAGATCCAGGCAAAGCGGGATCTCCCAGGGTGGGCTGTTCAATAGCTGGCACAGGGTTGAGAACCAGATTCTCCTGGGCCACCTGGGGGCCACTAGGAGAACTGACGCCTTCTCTGACCAGACCTTTCGAGAAAAGCCGGGAGTATTGTCAGAGGCGGGAACGCGTAAAGGAGTGTTCTGGGCCATATGCCACAGCGGTGGAGGGAGTACCACAGGGGGCAGTGTGTTGTCTACGCCGAGGCGAAGAGATCGACCTGCGACTTCCCGAACCATTCCCAAATGCGCTCCACCACCTAAGGGACTTCTTCACCCGTCTAGCTGTAGGAGATGGGGAGCAGTTGCGGGTGGACACAGACGCCTGCACACAGGGAATCCCCCCTGAGAGGCTCTGTGACTCTGGGAGATGCCCACTATGGGGGATAAATGCCCCCGTGTGACTCTCTCCAGGCAACTGGCGAGCACTTGGGGCTGAAAAGCCGCACAGATGCCGCAAGAGACTTGTCGGGCGGTAGCAAGGACTGAGTCTCACGCACCGCGGTACTAAAAAGCACTGAAGCAGCTATGCACGGTGCCTACCCTGACCGCGTGGTGACACACCTGAGCAGTGCGTAGCGTACAACAGGGGGACAGGGCGGGCAATTGGCTTTATAACTCTAACATAAAACAGTTTTTATAATACAAAAACAGTTAAATATTACAGTACAGATGGGGGAGAGCACACTGTATGCTTGACTGTAAGACCTACACACGTGGCGAAGGCCAACGCAGCCCATGTATGTCTCAACTCAACAATGAGGAAGCCTTGCGATGAGTATACGACTGGTCTGGCTGTAAGCAGCCGCAGTGCAGCTAGTCCTCTGCGCAAGGGTGGGGACGCGCAGCTACAATCAAAACAAGGCCCGACCTGCGGCCCGCAGGCAGCTGGTGGGCTAACTCGACAGCGGGGACAAGGCAGGCCCAGCCCCATGGAGTAACATTGCTCTCCCAAGTAAGAAAGTGGTGAAAAACACACACAATTCTTAACAATAATACTTACCGTACTAAGACGTACAGACAGAGAGAAGCAGCCTGACACACGGAGCGAGCAGGTGCTGATAGTTAGAAACAGAATAAAAAAGGCTACGAATTAAAACTACTGATTCCGGGAAAAGCAGTGAGGCCGGCTTTCATCACGTGCAGGGGAACTAGCAGCAGCTTACGCAGCGCTTTTTAGAAGAAAAAGGGCTCAATGCAACACAGAGAGGTCTTACCGTACCAATCTTGAGAAGCGATAAGAGAGCGAGGCTCCCCTGTGTGACGGTTAAGTACCCTCGGGAGGCGGGACTGAGGGGGTCACCGAGGGGAGAGGGCCTATCGGCAGCTTTGATAGAAAGAGCTCAGTGATACCTACCAATAAGCAGGCGTATATCCCATAACGATGTTTTGGTGGCCATCTTCGAATTGAAAGGGAACTACCTTTATTGTAAACTTAAAGTGCACTCATGACAAGTACTCACACTGTTACGCTTAACCTCATTGATAGCTATATAGTGAAACAACAGTAAATGGAACATTACAGACATACAGATCATCTTTATACAGCTAAACTTCGTGGATTTGGCTCCAGTGAACCCAAACTCCATTCCTTTTTTTTTTTGCTTTGACTTTTTGAACACACATAATGCAGTATACATTAGATTTATCATAAAATATTGCATGTTTAAAAATTCCTGAAGAAAGCCATTGTTAATACAGAATAGTATATCAGGGAGGGGGATGACAATTGAAGGTGCAGTCCCAGGGATAAAAAAAAAAAAAAAGAGCCACAGACATCCCATGTTGAATTTGTTTAAAGAGATGAGTTATGGTGGGATGTTTCTAAATGGAATTTTTTAAAAAAGAGCCAGTTTAAAATATAACGGTAGGTTTCATTCATTCTTTTGAATTAAACAATTCCGCTTTTAAGAATCAACTACTTATAAGAGTCAAAATCACCTGGAACTTATAAATGGAGTGCACAGTTTTGTGAAATATCAGAAAATGAATTCCTGTGTATTTCAAGGTACAGTCGATTCTGGCTAATTGCATAGGCCTAGGACCAGTGTGACATTATGCACATAACTGGAGCATGTAAATAACAAAGTAACAAGGGAATATAAAGGGAAACAATGACCAATGACTTATTTTAATCAGATTCATACATTTTTTTCCTCTTATTATCCTCGTATTTTATTGCAAGTATCTTAAAATTAGATCTTCAAAACAATAAACAAACAGTTCTCTCAATTCAAACATCACTAGCACGGCATCATATGAAACGTAACGTACAATTCTAATTGTATATATCGTAACTATAGTAAATATAGTAGCCTGTGTTATGCAGTACAGTAACGTTA
>NW_024472966.1:0-1584 GCF_017654505.1 Polyodon spathula | reverse complement strand
CTGTACATTCAATGCACACTATTCTCTGACAGCACACAATATGAAAAGCAACAATACAGCCAAACAAAGGACTTACGGTGCATATTAAGTGCATATTCTCCATTATTCCACTGCCAAGATGTTGCAATCGGGCCTAACAGACTTAAGATTTTGCAAAAATTTGTGTAAAGACTTTACCCTAAATAAAAAATTTGCGAGGTTACAAGTTTGGGTCAGGTTCACTTCGGTTTCGTGAATCGTTTGTGTTAGCAACAGTCCTGTACACCCGACGTGAGGACTTTAGTACGTTTCACTTTATGTACCCCTTGTGCGTTAAAATAAGTTATTTCGCTTAAGACGTAAATCTACTATACGTAATTTGGGTCAATGTATTTGGTATGCATTTGTCCGTATTTTTTTGACTTGGTCGACGTACCATACGTCAATTTGCTACATATGTCGATAGGTCATACGTTTATTCTCCTCGGTTGAATAACTTTTTAATTTAACGCTATAGATTTTACTGTCTGGATAAGTAAAACTCTACAGATCTAAATAAATGTTAAACTGCCAAACAGAGATATATTACTTTAACGGGACGGTTAGAGCTCTAACCCTTAGTAGGTAGGTGAGACAGACCCTAACCCGGCGAATTTGGGCAATCTCCCAGCGTTACTCTGTCTGGAATTTGGCCGTCTGTGTCCCGTTCCGTTCCGTCCTGATAGTGCACCTACCCTACGGTCAAGTAGCGTCCCGTGGTGTGTGTGTGTGAGTATGTCTCCCGTTAAATCTCAACTGGGTTTCGTGACAGAAACCTGACACCCTTCTTTGGTTTCATGGGGTCTCTTTTGAGTCCAACGTTTGTGCTTCTTTGTACGTTTGAGATGTTTCAGTCTGGGTATCTCTGTAATCGAACCCAGGACTCTAGAGCGGCGAGGCGCTAACCACCACACCTGAGAGAACATGAAAACATAAAATCTGTGATATACGCACACAAGATGAAATGAGTCGGGTGAACCCAAGTGATGCTTCACTCTAAGGCACTTCACCGCATGTGTAGGATGCATCCTATAGCCTGGAGATCACGTGCGGTGTGAAAAAAAGTTTGCAAACATTTTCATCACCCTAATAGTTGACGTTTGGAAAGCATGGTATAAAATTTGAATCCATAAATAACATCATATTTTATTGTTTTATTCAATAGTGGGATTGCTGATCCGGATTTCCCTGGAAACAACAGATACTGCATTGACAGTGGTCAACTCTTTGAAAGGTATGTAGACTCTACAGTCTTCAAGGAAGGCTGTGGTCTGTTCTGTTGGTCTGTCTACAACCAGGGATGAAAATAACTGTTGTATGTAGAGCAATTCTGTGACTCAAAATACAAATTGCATAGCAGAACTTGGGAATTGTGTAGCTGTCTAATCTGGCTTGTATGAAAAACATGCTGATTATTAAGACAGCGTCCGTCATGATGTGATAGGTGTTACAGAAACATGGTTGTCTGAGAGTGATGGGGACGAATATAATATTTGTGGGTATACACTGTATAGGAAAGACAGGCAGGACAGAAGAGGTGGAGGGGTAGCACTATAGAAACAGTCT
>NW_024472965.1:0-17000 GCF_017654505.1 Polyodon spathula | reverse complement strand
TGAAGCCCAGGTGTTAAACCTGGACAAAGAAAATAAAGCCGAATCAATATGGGTCAGAATAACGGACAAAAATTCAAAGGCATAATAATAGGAGCATGCTATAGACTGCCAGATTCAGACGGTGAGCAAAATAATCTGTTATACAATGACATTAGAAATGCATGTAGCAAAGGAGAAGCCATACTAATGGGGGATTTCAACTTCCCCCATATAAAATGGGAAAACCCGGTGGGGAGCACGACGGATGAAATTGAAATGGTGGAAATGACAAATGACTGCTTCCTATCGCAATTTGTCAAGGCACCGACTAGAGGGGAGGCATGTATTGATTTAGTCTTTTCAAATAACAAAGACAGAACAACTAAAACAGAGGTCAGAGAACCACTGGCAAACTCAGACCACAACATGGTCTCATTTGAAGTGCTTTTTAAAACCCCAAAAGTAATGACTAAAGCAAACTATGAAGGTATGAAACAGAGACTAACAGAAGTAGATTGGAGTAAAATAGAGAAAACATCCACAGAAAAAGGATGGCTGTTCTTCAAAAATGTAGTACTAGAGGTGCAAAACAATTACATCCCTAAAGTAGACAAATCTAAATGTAAAACTAAATTGCCAAAATGGTTTAATAGATCAATTAAAAAAAATATTCAGTGAAAAAAGGCACTTTACAGAGCATTAAAAAAGGACCAAAAACACACATAGTACACAGAAAGAGTACATGGAACTGCAAACGTAAGTCAAAAAGGAAGTTAAAAAGGCCAAGAGAGAAATAGAAATGATCATTGGTAAGGGGGATAAAACAAATTCCAAAATGTTTTTCCAATATTACAACAGCAAGAGAACATTCAAAGAGGAGGTTAAATGTCTAAGAGATACAAATGGCAAAATCGTAGATGAAAAAAAAAAATAGCAAATATATTAAATGATTACTTTTCACAAGTTTTTACAAAGGAAGATACTGACAACATGCCCCACATGTCATCCAGTTCCTATCCAGTTTTAAATAACTTTAGCATAACCGAGGCAGAAGTGTTAAAGGGACTAGGAGCTCTTAAAATAAACAAATCCCCTGGGCCGGATGAGATCCTCCCAGTAGTACTCAAAGAAATGAAAGAAGTTATTTACAAACCGCTAACCAAGATCATGCAACAGTCTCTTGACACAGGGGTTGTACCGACAGACTGGAAAATTGCAAACATAATACCGATCCACAAAAAGGGAAACAAAACTGAACCAGGTAACTACAGACCAGTAAGCCTGACTTCTATTATATGCAAACTTATGGAAACTATAATAAGATCCAAAATGGAAAATTACCTATATGGTAATAGTATCCTGGGAGACAGTCAACATGGTTTTAGGAAAGGGAGATCGTGTCTAACTAACCTGCTTGATTTTTTTTGAGGATGCAACATCGATAATGGATAATTGCAAAGCATATGACATGGTTTATTTAGATTTCCAGAAAGCTTTTGACAAAGTCCCGCACAAAAGATTAATTCTCAAACTGAACGCAGTTGGGATTCAAGGAAACACATGTACATGGATTAGGGAGTGGTTAACATGTAGAAAACAGAAAGTACTGATTAGAGGAAAAACCTCAGAATGGAGTGTGGTAACCAGCGGCGTACCACAGGGATCAGTATTAGGTCCTCTGCTATTCCTAATCTACATTAATGATTTAGATTCTGGTATAGTAAGCAAACTTGTTAAATTTGCAGACGACACAAAAGTAGGAGGAGTGACAAACACTGTTGCAGCAGCAAAGGTCATTCAAAATGATCTAGACAAGATTCAGAACTGGGCAGACACATGGCAAATGACATTTAATAGAGAAAAGTGTAAGGTACTGCACGCAGGAAATAAAAATGTGCATTATAAATATCATATGGGAGATACTGAAATTGGAGAAGGAATCTATGAAAAAGATCTAGGAGTTTTTGTTGACTCAGAAATGTCTTCATCTAGACAATGTGGGGAAGCTATAAAAAAGGCCAACAAGATGCTCGGATATATTGTGAAAAGTGTTGAATTTAAATCAAGGGAAGTAATGTTAAAACTGTACAATGCATTAGTAAGACCTCATCTTGAATATTGTGTTCAGTTTTGGTCACCTCGCTACAAAAAGGATATTGCTGCTCTAGAAAGAGTGCAAAGAAGAGCGACCAGAATTATTCCAGGTTTAAAAGGCATGTCATATGCAGACAGGCTAAAAGAATTGAATCTATTCAGTCTTGAACAAAGAAGACTACGCAGCGACCTAATTCAAGCATTCAAAATTCTAAAAGGTATTGACAATGTCGACCCAAGGGACTTTTTCAACCTGAAAAAAGAAACAAGGACCAGGGGTCACAAATGGAGATTAGACAAAGGGGCATTCAGAACAGAAAATAGGAGGCACTTTTTTTACACAGAGAATTGTGAGGGTCTGGAATCAAATCCCCGGTAATGTTGTTGAAGCTGAAACCCTGGGATCCTTCAAGAAGTTGCTTGATGAGATTTTGGGATCAATAAGCTACTAACAACCAAACCTTCGTTCGTATGCTTTTCTATCCGACCTTACCGGAGAGACAAACTTTTTTAAAGAATACCAAGAATACCTTTGTCTTTTCATTATTAATCAACCTTTTGGAAAACCACGTAAGAGGACATTCTCTGTGCCGACACGGTCACACTGCCAGTTGACACACATCGCCAATGAAAAGTTATGTGGTCAGCTTTCGAAACGATTACATTTGTTTTTTGTGCAATGTGTTTATATGATGGTGTGCATGCTTGGCAGCATGTTTTTGTACTTTTAAAGGCCTTTGAATAAAAAAATAAAACCAAGCTTCATAAACGTAATGTTTGTTTCAAAAAGCCAAAGCAATATTTAAGCAAAACACATCTACCGTTTGTATTGTATTTCTTTTTTTAAAGCTTTGCTGGAGTCGGCTTACATGTAAACCATATAGCAACACTGCGTATTTGTTTACTGATTATGACAGAAGTATCGCTGCATTGTCTGCAGTACTTTATTTAACGTGTGTTTCAAAACAGATAAACTGAAACAGTTGCATTGCTTTTTAGTGAGCCATACAGAAATATGCATAGCGTTTATCGTGTATTGGCTTGCAGATTGCAAGGCGATACCGTTTCTATCCACCCCTGACTCAACTTTTTTTTTGTATGTATTACAGGTGGCTGTGTATACCGTCCCAACATATGCCTCTACAGAGACAACATTGCGAAGTTCGAAATCCAAGAACAAAATCTTTCCAGGATCCTCAATGAAAAATACGAAAGTCTGTTGACAAATGTCGAAAAGTTTGCAACATCCGTTTTTCAAAACATTGAAATTAGCCGCCACATTGAGGACATTGTCATAACTGGAGCACATATCAATTTTGGAATGTCGATATTAAACAGCACAATCAAATTAGAAGAGTTTAAAACAAATGAATCAGTAGTGATGGATTTTCCTGATGTTTCCCAAAATTTTATTGAAAAGTTTTACATGGAAAGGGAACGCTCTTTTAAGAACCTGAATATTGTGCAAAAAGCATCTTCTTTGTTGCACCTTGTTAACCGTCTTACATTTAAATCAGTGAATAGAATCATCTCTAAGATATCATTCGCATTGTCTAGTAAGAGTATGTTGAAAGAGGAGTCATTCAAAAGCTTTTATCACAAATACACACAGGAGTACCTGTCTCAATGGAAAGGTAAGTCTGGTGTTTTCAGTGGGCCAGTCAAACTGTCAGAAACTCTCAGGGCAAAAGTCAGAGGCTTTGTAAAAACAGCCAGCATTTATATAAGGGATTCCGCAAAGAATTTTTACAAAAGCAAAACATTTTGGGGGACCACAGCAGTAAGTTTGGCAGGTGCAGTAATATCACAGGGCCTACAAGCACAAAGGTATATTCAGATTGAAAATGAGATGAAAATCTTGATGGAAAATCACAAAACTTTAATTTTAAGTCTTAAAACTGTTGAACAAAACCTCACCGATTCAATTCAAGATATAGATGAACAATGGCAAATCTCACTTGATTTCTTTAGGAACTTGACCTCGTACATAAATGATACCAAATCATCTTTTGAAGACATACCTGCAGAGCATCAATCCAAGTTAAAACATATGCCCAGTTTGCAAACAATGATAGAAAACAACTTTGAAAATATTAGTTCTAGCAATATTTTAATGAAACAGAGAATATTTTTAAATTATCTGACTGAAATGAAGGAATCAATTAAAAAGCTCAAAGCTGTTATCTTGCTAGAGCTACACCTTTCACTAGGGACCGAACGGGAACTACATCATAACAGGGAGGTTAATGATATTGTTGCTATTATAAATGGAAAACTTGACAATGAGGAAACTATGCATCAAAAAGTTGATAAGAAAAGAGTAATCTGTCAGATAGCTGAAAGGCTTGAGCGCAATTATTACGATTATTACAACTTAAATGATTTTAGACCAAACTGCCCAAACTATTTAGATATGGATGTGATAGAGGCAGACCGCTTAAAACTCAAGAGAATAATGACAACGTTAAACTCCATACTGATGGTTTGTGAAGTGTCTCACTTTAACAAATGCCCATCTCTTTCAAACATTTCACAAATCCTAAATTTAAGCGAAGAAGAAACAAAAAGATTAATCAAAAGTTTTATGCCACACATGTTAAATGTTATTAAATTGTGAAAAATCTTGAATGGCTTTTCAGAAAGTAAATTGAAATACATCAGTTACACACTGAATGCATATGTAATGGGGATAGATATTCTTGCTATTGCTATCATCCAAATTCAGGAATCGTAGTTCCACGGTTAAACACTGTTTGGCATATTTTAATCCATCTTGTAAACAAACTCTGTAATAAATGGTGGTTGGACAATGCTTGTTTTGTAATATCTCATGACAAAAACACCGTCAATGTAAAAAAACAAGTTAGAAAAAAGTAACAGCCGTTTAAAGTGGTGATATCAAACACAAAAGCCCAAGTTAGGAGAAGCAATTGGGGCAACCTTGTCAAGCATCAAGCAAATAGGCACAATTGGAAAGGTGCTGGGGCCCAAGATTCACACAATTCTTGCTTCTAATTTGGCGCCTTTTTTTGATCGCTTCGCTCCACTTTATCGCTCCACTTGAAATGCTCTTTGTATGACTTGAAGTGACTGAGACACACACACACTGAGAGACATACAGACACACACACACTGAGACACACACACACTGGGTTTGTTTGCGAGAGTAGTGTTCTACGGGCCTCAGTCGTGGGCCGTGCATTTGTAACAGGACAGCATTCAAAGTATACACGATCATCTCCTATACCTGTAACATCGAGTGCTGTTGTGGTTATTGGAACTTGGATATTTACAATTGTAATGGAAGCTCCAGCGTCTACTAGCAATTTGCATTTGATATTATTTATGCAAGCTTTTATATAAATCCGATTGCCTTCAATACAGATATCAGTATGAGAGACGGAGGCTGCGTATCTCTAGGTGGGACCCACAGAGGAGCGGAACGGGGGAACCTCGTGGGAGGCGCTTTGCTTTATCTGTAGCATTTGTTTAACTTCGTCATAGTCACCCCTTGTTTGATGTTCCTTAGGTTTCCCTTTCTGTTGAAATGGTCCCTGCCCTTCAGCTCCACCCCCCTTACTCCAGGATTTTTGTTTTTTATGTCCTTTTCTTTTGCAGTTACCACAAATTTAATCTGTATTCAGTTCTTTGTTTTCTTTGTACTTTTTGTCTATGCCTTCTTTCCATTGACTCACTAAAGCTATTTTACTCTTGTTAGTCTTTTCAGACGCTTTTAGTTTGCGCTCTATTCCTTCTCCCCATTTCATGATTTCCATATACCAGCTGTCTGACGGTCCACCATGCATTTGAGCCTTTTGTAAATGTGGACGTGCTCTGTCTAATACCAAATGTATGAATGCTTGATCATCTTTTCCTGCATTGTCATTACCACTGAATGTGTGATACAGTTTCCATTTGTCATCCATGTACAGTATGTGGTAAACGGTTCTTTAGCCCACTCTCGTCTGTCTGCAATTCTTCCCCAGTCTACTACTGGGGGCTCTCGGGCTGCTTTTTAAGTCACGGAGTGCCTCATCAATTATTCGTTTCCAATATATCTCCGGTTTTAAAAGTGGCTGGCAGTTTATTTTGCACCTGTTGAAGTAGGACAGACATTAAGATTTGCCATGGGTCTCTAATCGATATGTGAACGTATGTGCTTCTAATCTACGCCACCAAGCCTCTAATGAACCATCTTCTGGGAATTTGCCCAGCATTTTAATGTGGTCCTGTACTTCGCTGACTTTCAGAGGCTCACTGTCAGTGATAGTTTGGAAACAGGGACCCCACTACTCGTCTGTCACGCAATACAGCTACCGGTGCTTCCGTTCTGTATCGATCCTCTTGATATCGCCACTCTTCCTCTGCTAATCTAGCCCAATCCACTTCATCAGAGTCATCGTCATCAGTACCGTCGTCACTGTCTCTCATTTGTACTAGGCGGATATAATGATGTAATAGCAATGCCACGTGTAATTTTTGGTTTTATTTTATTACACAAGGGGTCACTGTTGACTTGTATTTTGTAAGTTTTGAATCTACTTCTGTTTTTAGATCCTGACACTGTTGTTTATATTTGTTTCTGTCTTTTTCAGTGGCAGCCGTTTAATATCATTTTGGTATTCTCTTTATTCTAATAGGTTTGTTAATGCATTGGTCGTTTTTATTCTGTTTGTGTCATTTTTGATTTTACTGCCAGTTTCTTGCCACCATGTAGACAGTTCCTGTTCAGATTTCCACTCAAACAGACCAATTCCTTTCTCTTGTGTTTCTTTTAGTATCCTGTTTGTTTTTATTAATAATACTGTCAATTATTTCTCCCTCTTGTTCAGTTTTAATATTTATTCTTGTCTGTAAATTCCTGGAAGTCCCTGTCACTTCGAAATACACTATTTGATTTTCTTTTCCTGATTTTCTGGGCACACTCGACCCTTATATCTTATTATTTATACTCTCCCTTTTCACTATTATGTGTGATTATTCAAAGATTGACTCACACGATCAGGACCATAATAATGGAACCGATGATAACAATATGCCTGTGTAATTCTGCTGTTTTTAATATTCACAGTGTCATTTTATTGATATTTTTAGTCATAGTACAGGTAGAAGTTTTGGTTGTAGAATTTAGAACTATAGCACATAAATAGTCATTTTACCTTTGTTGACATTTTCTAACATTTCTCCCAGTGGAAAGCATTTTTCGAACTGCAGCCAAAAGTCACATGGCGTGGCACAACACAGCCTGCCCACCATTGATAATTTCATCCCACCAATAATTTAGGAAACCAGGAGAGAAAAAAAATAAATAAATAAAACAATTGATCAGCATTTTTAATCAAACAAGAATTCATCTTGTTTCAGTCTGTCATTCAAACCATTTCTGTGGTGTCGCCATTGTCATTCTTAATCATTTTCATTAGTCAAAGTCGTCATTGACTAACACAAAAAACCCTTTGTTAATGAACAGTTAGTTACCAATTTCGTTGACAAAATTAAAACTGCGTAACCTAAAAATGATGAACCCATTTCTGCTGGAAATGTTCTTTCGGACAGTGGTGTAAACGCTTATGAATCCTAAACGGAGTGACTGTACATCTCTTTACTCAGGCCTTCCAGCCTGTCAGCTGAACTACCACAAGGGTGCTGCACTCAACCGCTTCTCTATGGATTTCACCTCCTAGATTTTCTAGAGTTCATTTCGGAGGCCGTGCCTTCGAGGGCTTCCCATCCACGCTGCAAAAACAAAACACACGTCCCACCGTCATTTACAATAAATAAATAATAAATAAACAAACAAAATAACACAGGGGCGGAGGGGGAGACCCCGTTCTAAAAATAACTGAACAGGGCTGTTCGCCCTGTTACATGTGTATTATGATGTGTTTCTTTTAATTGTATTATTGGCCTAGAGAGATTTTATAGTCTTATTGCACCAGACAGAAGGATATCTACATCATCAGATGGAAAGCAACGCAAATGGATGGAGATGCAGATGGATCACATTAGTTTATTGCAAAGCTACGTCTTAGTTGATGCTTATCTTGGCCAAATCCGAGTTCAAATCAGCATGAAGTTTTAACATCTACTCTCATGTAATGGAAATTAGAGACAGATGCTTCCATTGTCTTGTATTACCTGTTTTATCCACTCTTATGCCACACAGACTACACATTTATCTCCTATCTGGTAACATTTTTGTTTAATAATATAGAATCAACCAGCAAAACAAAGCACATAACAATACAATGATCATCAGCCACTAAAGTACAGTACAGTGATCATCAGCCACTAAAGTACAGTACAGTGATCATCAGCCACTAAAGTACAGTACAGTGATCATCAGCCACTAAAGTACAGTACAGTGATCATCAGCCACTAAAGTACAGTACAGTGATCATCAGCCACTAAAGTACAGTACAGTGATCATCAGCCACTAAAGTACAGTACAGTGATCATCAGCCACTAAAGTACAGTACAGTGATCATCAGCCACTAAAGTACAGTACAGTGATCATCAGCCACTAAAGTACAGTACAGTGATCATCAGCCACTAAAGTAAAGTGCAACATGAATATCATTTCCTGGATCAATTATGCCAGGAAAAAAATTGCCAAATGCTCCCATTTCCAAAGTAACATCAAGTCTCCTACTAACACCCCTGTGAACTATACCATCTCCTCCCTCCTCTATCACAACTGTCTACTGCTCCAAAATCACACCTCCCCTCTCCCCAGCCAGCCCTGCCTGCTCCCTCCCCACCCCTCTGCAACTCCTTCTCACTGATCCTTCTACTCCCACCCTGCACTCATCAGTCAATCACGCCTGATTTTATATAGTGCCTTTCAAGGTGGGCCAGCTTCACAAAGCGCTCATTAAAACAGTTCAGTACAATGGAAAGACTTCAAAAATATAATAAAACCTAAAGACAATGAATAATAAAAAGATAAAAGGAGAATTAACAACATTTTAAGTAAAAAAAAAACAGCAAAGCAGTTACAGAATGAAAAGATTCAGAGAAAGCCAGTGTGTGTGTTTTAGTTTGGATTTGAACGGTGAGAGGGTGGTGGGTAGTGGCATGAACAGAGATGGAAAGGTTATTCCAGAGAGTAGGAGCTGCACAGCTGAAAGAACACCAAGAGAGCTACGTT
The DNA here is from genome assembly GCF_017654505.1 of Polyodon spathula. NCBI lineage: Eukaryota > Metazoa > Chordata > Actinopteri > Acipenseriformes > Polyodontidae > Polyodon > Polyodon spathula. Next base: position 7,777 of record NW_024472965.1, on the reverse strand, counting down.
TTGATTTAGGAATAGCTAGGAGGCCGGCCAGAGTCAGAGGATCTCAAGTCACCTGTGGGACAAAGCAGAGGAGACACACAAGGAGGACAAGTCTGCCGGAGTTAAGAGATTTGAATGTAAGTGGATTTCAGTACACTAATTTGGAAATTGCTCTTAAGTGTACCGACACTTGCTGCACTGGCTCTGACTATTACTGTACTTTGTATTTGTACTTCCTGCTAACTTTAATACGGTATTTTGTAACCAGTGTGTAATGATTTTGCTCATTTTTGTTACAGTGTTTAATTCATGTTCGGACGCCAGGTAAGTAAATCCTACCACAGTGTTCAAATGAAACCCTACTTGTTATTTTAGGGGTCTTAATACAACTTAAACATAGCATTTGCTCCTAGGCATGTTAGCAAATACGGGAATGAGGAATATACTGCTTTAATGAATTCACGTGTGTTCTTCAATTAAGCAAGATATCAATAAAAAGCAATTAGCCATTAATTCAGACAATAACATATCATCCAAAATAATATTTACAGAAAGGCAAATTCAGTCAATAGAAAACTATAGAAAGAATAATATATATTATCTTGGGATCAAAACAAATAATGTCAAATAATGGCAGCTTTTACAATTCATCTTTGGAATTGATAGGTTACCATGGTAAAAAAGCATTTGCTATGAAAATAAAGAAACAAATATGACTACTACTACTGATTGCAAATGTGAAGAGACCAGTTCTGAACCTTTCCCAAATCCCAATGAAATACACTGGGATGTTCTGAACCTTTCCTCAATCCCAGTGAAACACACTGGGATGTTCTGAACCTTTCCTCAACCCAATGAAACACACTGGGATGTTCTGAACCTTTCCTCAATCCCAATGAAACACACTGGGATGTTCTGAACCTTTCCTCAATCCCAATGAAACACACTGGGATGTTCTGAACCTTTCCTCAATCCCAGTGAAACACACTGGGATGTTCTGAACCTTTCCTCAATCCCAGTGAAACACACTGGGATGTTCTGAACCTTTCCTCAATCCCAGTGAAACACACTGGGATGTTCTGAACCTTTCCTCAATCCCAGTGAAACACACTGGGATGTTCTGAACCTTTCCTCAATCCCAGTGAAACACACTGGGATGTTCTGAACCTTTCCTCAATCCCAGTGAAACACACTGGGATGTTTTAGAACCTGTTTGAAAATCAGAACCATCAGTCCCTCAATCCCTTGGTGAACTGGCAGCTGTTTGGATCGAAGAGTTCTGCATCATTCTTCCAGATCACAGTTTAGTTCCAAGTGTCAGTAACAGGGTGTGCGCTGGGATTGCTGCCATAGGAGGACTTGCAGTCTTTTCTTTAATAGATTCCCAGGTAGCAAAGCCAATGCTTGTGTAACGGAGGTAAAATATTTGTATTTAAGTATACTGTATATTGTTAAATTCTGCTGCAAATCAGTAGCTTTCCGACAGACTTTGGGTTTAGAGACACCTGCTGGTGGAATATGTGTATTACATATGCCACTGACTGGAATGTACCAACCTGTCATCTAAGAAAAGGGGTTAGTTTATGAACAAAGTAATGGATGAAAATAATATGTTAACTGTTTGTAGAGTGTCTCACTAATGGAACAGCGCTTATAAAATGTATTGTTGTAAATAAGTGGGGGTTTGAATCGTGTAGTGGCATATTATTGTCTAGTGATTTTATTTTAGTTCACTCTCCCACCCCTGTAGTTGTGTGTGCCTTCATGTCCAGTTACTTTTGTATGTTTCCACCGGTCAGATCACTAACAAGCCTGGTGTCTGTGATTTATTGCCGTCGGGGATTGCTGAGACTGTCTGCTGTGCGAAAGGAGACCAGTGAATGGGGACAGACAACCGGGTTGAAGACCGTGAGACGTTACACCTGCTGCCCCAGTACTGTTAGTAATCTCCTGGATTTCAAACCAATCCCATAATCCAGTAGGGGTGGGTCGATCAGACGCGGCAGTAACATTCAGGCTGTTCCGAAGAAATAAATAAATAAACAGTAAACTATTTTATCAGAATAAAAGAACAAAAACAAGTGTGTTACGACATGTTTTCAGCTGACACTGAATGTTCTGATAAATTCTCCACACTTATATATATTGAACATAAGAACATAAGAAAGTTTACAAACGAGAGGAGGCCATTCGGCCCATCTTGCTCGTTTGGTTGTTAGTAGCTTATTGATCCCAAAATCTCATCAAGCAGCTTCTTGAAGGATCCCAGGGTGTCAGCTTCAACAACATTACTGGGGAGTTGATTCCAGACCCTCACAATTCTCTGTGTAAAAAAGTGCCTCCTATTTTCTGTTCTGAATGCCCCTTTTTCTAAACTCCATTTGTGACCCCTGGTCCTTGTTTCTTTTTTCAGGCTGAAAAAGTCCCTTGGGTCGACACTGTCAATACCTTTTAGAATTTTGAATGCTTGAATTAGGTCGCCACGTAGTCTTCTTTGTTCAAGACTGAACAGATTCAATTCTTTTAGCCTGTCTGCATATGACATGCCTTTTAAGCCCGGAATAATTCTGGTCGCTCTTCTTTGCACTCTTTCTACAGCAGCAATATCTTTTTTATAGCGAGGTGACCAGAACTGAACACAATATTCAAGATGAGGTCTTACAAGTGCATTGTACAGTTTTTAAAATTACTTCCCTTGATTTAAATTCAACACTTTTCACAATGTATCCGAGCATCTTGTTAGCCTTTTTTTTTTATAGCTTCCCCACATTGTCTAGATGAAGACATTTCTGAGTCAACAAAAACTCCTAGGTCTTTTTCATAGATTCCTTCTCCAATTTCAATATCTCCCATATGATATTTATAATGTACATTTTTATTTCCTGCGTGCAGTACCTTACACTTTTCTCTATTAAATGTCATTTGCCATGTGTCTGCCCAGTTCTGAATCTTGTCTAGATCATTTTGAATGACCTTTGCTGCTGCAACAGTGTTTGCCACTCCTCCTACTTTTGTGTCGTCTGCAAATTTAACAAGTTTGCTTACTATACCAGAATCTAAATCATTAATGTAAATTAGGAATAGCAGAGGACCTAATACTGATCCCTGTGGTACACCGCTGGTTACCACACTCCATTCTGAGGTTTTTCCTCTAATCAGTACTTTCTGTTTTCTACATGTTAACCACTCCCTAATCCATGTACATGTGTTTCCTTGAATCCCTACTGCGTTCAGTTTTGAGAATTAATCTTTTGTGCGGGATTTTGTCAAAAGCTTTCTGGAAATCTAAATAAACCATGTCATATGCTTTGCAATTATCCATTATCGATGTTGCATCCTCAAAAAAATCAAGCAAGTTAGTTAGGCACGATCTCCCTTTCCTAAAACCATGTTGACTGTCTCCCAGTACCCTGTTACCATATAGGTAATTTTCCATTTTGGATCTTATTATAGTTTCCATAAGTTTGCATATAATAGAAGTCAGGCTTACTGGTCTGTAGTTACCTGGTTCAGTTTTGTTTCCCTTTTTGTGGATCGGTATTACGTTTGCAATTTTCCAGTCTGTCGGTACCACCCCTGTGTCAAGAGACTGCTGCATGATCTTGGTTAGCGGTTTGTAAATTACTTCTTTCATTTCTTTGAGTACTACTGGGAGGATCTCATCCGGCCCAGGGGATTTGTTTATTTTAAGAGCTCCTAGTCCCTTTAACACTTCTGCCTCAGTTATGCTAAAGTTATTTAAAACTGGATAGGAACTGGATGACATGTGGGGCATGTTGTCAGTATCTTCCTTTGTAAAAACTTGTGAAAAGTAATCATTTAATATATTTGCTATTTTTTTTTCTTCATCTAAGATTTTGCCATTTGTATCTCTTAAACATTTAATCTCCTCTTTGAATGTTCTCTTGCTGTTGTAATATTGGAAAAACATTTTGGAATTGGTTTTAGCTCCCTTAGCAATGTTCATTTCTATTTCTCTCTTGGCCTTTCTAACTTCCTTTTTGACTTGCGTTTGCAGTTCTGTGTACTCTTTCTGCGTACTTTCTTTTTGGTCCTTTTTTAATGCTCTGTAAAGTGTCTTTTTTCGCTGAATATTTTTTTTAATTGATCTATTAAACCATTTTGGCAATTTAGTTTTACATTTAGATTTGTCTACTTTAGGGATATAATTGTTTTGCGCCTCTAGTACTACATTTTTGAAGAACAACCATCCTTCTTCTGTGGGTGTTTTCTCTATTTTACTCCAATCTACTTCTGTTAGTCTCTGTTTCATGCCTTCATAGTTTGCTTTTCTAAAATTGTAAACCTTAGCTTTAGTCTTTACTTTTGGGGATTTAAAAAACACTTCAAATGAGACCATGTTGTGGTCTGAGTTTGCCAGTGGTTCTCTGACCTCTGTTTTAGTTATTCTATCTTCGTTATTTGAAAAGACTAAATCAAGGCATGCCTCCCCTCTAGTGGGTGCCTTCACAAATTGTGTTAGGAAGCAGTCATTTGTCATTTCCACCATTTCTATTTCATCCTTCGTGCTACCCACCGGGTTTTCCCATTTTATTTGGGGGAAGTTGAAATCCCCCATTAGTATGGCTTCTCCTTTGCTACACACATTTCTAATGTCATTGTATACGTCTGCTCAACCATTGGTTTTGATTTATTATTTCCAGCTGTCCATATGGTCCTTTGCAAAGGTGCCATATGGTAGTATACCAGAAAATACCACAGTTTTGGTTTTCTCTTTTAATTTCCTTCCTAGCTCTCTGAATTTGTTTTGCAGGGATTTTGGTCTGTCTCTTCCAATGTTGTTTGTACCGATGTGGACGACTACTACCGGGTTGTCTCCTGTTCGTTCTAGGAGCCTGTCCACGTTCTCAGTGATGTGCTTGACCGAGGCTCCCGGAAGGCAGCACACTGTTGTAGTAAGGGGGTCCAAACTGCGAACTGAACTTGCTGTGTTTCTCAATATGGAGTCCCCAACAATCATGACCTCCCTTCTTTTTGCTGTCTGGTCACCACTGTCAATAGGGTCCTGGATGTTGTTCCTTTCATTCTCTTGTTGTTGGTTCTGCTCATCACAATTCTGAAGTGACTCAAATCTGTTGGTTGTTTTGATTTCTGGTGGTTGTGCTTGACGAAGTTTCTTTTTTTCCCTGCTTCTGCCTACCTGAACCCAGCTGTTCTGACCTTCTATCTCCCTGGTGGCTTTCAGTCTGTTAGGGGTGATGCAGACTTCCATGAATTGTGGGTGTGCCAGTTCCTCAAGATCTTGTTGCTGTCTCACTTCTTCCAGCTCCATTTCTAGCATGCTTACTAGTTTATGCAAATCCTGGATCGCGCGGCACTTTACGCACACTTGGTTTAGCTCCGCTGGGTTTTCTCGGATTTCCCACATCAAGCAGGTGTCACAGATTACTGGCTTGAAGACCATGTTGAGGGTTTTTTTTTTTTTTGAAGTTTAGTTTCTTCTGCAGCCGTCAGCCTGCTTTCAACCTGCTTCGAAACTGCTCTGTACTTTTCCACGCTGTACTTCTCCCACTCGCTGTCGCTTCCACTCGCTGTCGCTGGGAAGACTGCCTCGTTTAACTGCGTTGTTCTGCTGTGCTGTCGGCTCCTCCCCTCGCCCGTGTCTCAAAACGGCGCTGAATTTGAATCAGCTGCTCCGAGTTTCAGCTTGTTTGTTATCAGAAAAACACACGCGGCTGTGTTTCCCCAGTGTCCTCTGTTTTCTGATTAAAGCAATTCAAGATGCAATTTCTCCTTTCTGCTTCGAAACTGCTCTGTACTTTTCCACGCTGTACTTCTCCCACTCGCTGTCGCTTCCACTTATATATATATATGTATATATTAGCTCAAAGAGCCAGCTGCCCAACGTTTCTATATGTTGTACATATCTTTCTCATAATATATTTATTTTTTATTAAGTAATCGTGAAATTATAATAAATAAAAAACAACAACAATGGTAGTTAATTTAGTAGTGTGTCTGTAGGGGTCTCTGGTCTGCTGGATTCTTGTGGCATGTTCTGGGTGTATACTTGAGGAATGAGAGCAGGCGTGATAATTAATGATTCTGTGCTGGATGAATATGAATTGGAATCTGTAAACCCTGACTGGGCTTCAAATATTACGTGCTGGATTTTCAGTTTAGCTTGTCTCCTGGCTTTTTCGTCAGTGATGTTTCTAATATCTGATGCCAAATGTTTGTTCATTCGTCTTCTTTTGGGCGCTGCTGGGCATTTCTAAGCCATGTGGCACAGAATCATCTCCTCTGCAGCATCCCTTCTCTGCCATTTGGTCTGAGCTCCTGCACCTGAATTGGAGACACTACATGCTGTGCCCGCCTGGCATCCTTCCAGTTAACCTCTTCCTGCCCCTCTCTCTCACTTGCACCCTTGTCTACGTCAATGTCTGACTGAGATATAAATATAAACACAAATATCAGAAAATCTGTAACAGCAATGTAATATGTCACCTGAATGTGTACTCTGAAATCGACCCTGCTGTCAATTTCTAAACCTGTTCTTGTTTGCACGGGTACCAAGAACAGAAGAAGAGAGGAGGCAGGTATCTGAAGGGTTTGAGGGTGATGGGATTGTCTGCACTCACTGGTGCCATGGATGGCAAACACGTACAAAATTATTTACATTAGCATTGGCATTGAAAGCATGCCACTCCTGTTTCAAGTGTTGAAATAACGACACTACAATGTTGTCCAAAAGCATGTAGACAGGAAGCAGCATTAAGGTAATATAACAATAAGCCACAAGGTGGCGTCAATTAACATAATAACTCTACAACACCACCCGGCGTTCATGTGTGCAGATTACAGGTGTGCTTACTTTCCTTTCAGCACAATTCTGTTTAACTTTTGAGACACAAACCTGAAAACACTATTTCACCCAGATACTGACGCTCGCTTCGTATTGGCTAAACATTTCTGATAAGCAGTGTATTTAGTTCCTGGTTGGCAAAAGGTTTCTATTGAAAATATCCATTATACACATCACTAAATAATTTCATTGTTTATAACCGAATATGATATTTAAATACATTGCTCTGTGGAGACTATCGGAGATGACCCGGGTGGCTGTGCCCTGGATTCTCTGCTGGGTTCATGCAGCTGCCGCAGGTCAGTTTTTACACGAGAAATATTTACTGTCTTCAATAAATATACAGCAAAATACCAGGGGCTTCCTCGCAGGATGTGCTCGCTTTAAGGAAAACAGCTCGTTTGAAACTGGTTGTCATTGAATACAATTGAAGTACACACTTCAATTTCAAGTACATTGAATACAATTGAAGTACACATAATGCATTTATGTTGCATACTTTAATTATAAATGCACAGATATTGATATCACTTTGTGTATTATGTCTGGATGTGCTTAGTTGAGAACCCCTCTCCCTGCACGGCTTCCCAAGTGAAGGATGTAAAAGCACAGACAGTTGTAAGTACTTCACCGCAGGATCGGTAAGCAGCCCGACTGAGTGTCTCCTCGACAGGAGGCGCTGCCTGTGCCATCATCGCCAAGGCAGGGAACGGTCTCGCTAGCAGCGCCACTGCATCGCCAGCTCAAGCAACCCGACAAGACACGGGTTCAACCCATGAAAACATGAAAACGGGCGGCAAGTGCGTACAGTCGTTCCGTTTACTCGTTTTTCTTTCAGTATTGAAATACAGATTAATGCAGATATTCAGCTATAAAAACAGCAATAAACAGACTGTGATCCTTGATCTCTTCCCCCGAGTACGGAACAGTTACTGCAACAAGGAAAGTCTTTAATGGCTACAATCGCGAAAT
>NW_024472964.1:0-19911 GCF_017654505.1 Polyodon spathula | reverse complement strand
CACTAAGACACTGCTGAGCTGATCCGTTTAGTGAGATCAGTTCCAATTGAAAGTGACCAGCGTGCCAGGGCTAGAGCTACACTCAGATCAGCCACACATTAGCTCCATTTACATATACCCTCTCAGCCAATCAGAGTGGAGGGGGTTTCTACAGTGTGATTGAATACTGCATGAAACAATACTGGGGTCTAACTGTAACAGCACTGCTGTTCCCTTTCTCCAGTCCGCCCTGCAGTGACGCTGATACAGAGGAAAGCGCGTGAATCTGCAGGAACGGACGTCATTTGCCACGTGACGGGGTTCTACCCCCGAGAGGTTGAGGTGAACTGGGTCAGAGACGGGGAGGCTGTGCTGGAGGAGGGGGTGTGGAGTGGAGAGGTGCTGCCCAACGGGGACACAACCTACCAGCTGAGAAAGATCCTGACAGTGAGTCCTGAGAACCAGAAGAAACACAGCTACTCCTGCCAGGTGCACCACGCCAGCCTGGATGAGAAGATGGATGTGAAATGGGGTGAGAGAGAGAGAGAGAGACCCTGCTACTGAAATAGACTGTGTGAGCAGGGAGGGAGGGAGGCTGTACCTGAGACCCTGTTGAAAAAAAAAACATTATTGCTGTACATACACAGTATAATAAACTCAATAGTGCCTCATAAAACATTAAACACAACAATGCCTCAACACATCTTCACCTGTTATTAGCACAAGCCTGTTTAACCCCTCCTATAGGGATTGTAGAGGACTGTATCACACCATTCATTTCAATAGGGATTGTAGAGGACTGTATCACACCATTCATTTCAATAGGGATTGTAGAGGACTGGATCACACCATTCATTTCAATAGGGATTGTAGAGGACTGTATCACACCTTTCATTTCAATAGGGATTGTAGAGGACTGTATCACACCATTCATTTCAATAGGGATTGTAGAGGACTGGATCACACCATTCATTTCAATAGGGATTGTAGAGGACTGTATCACACCATTCATTTCAATAGGGATTGTAGAGGACTGGATCACACCATTCATTTCAATAGGGATTGTAGAGGACTGTATCACACCATTCATTTCAATAGGGATTGTAGAGGACATCATTTCACCATTCATTTCAATAGGGATTGTAGAGGACTGGATCACACCATTCATTTCAATAGGGATTGTAGAGGACTGTATCACACCACTCATTTCAATAGGGATTGTAGAGGACTGGATCACACCATTCATTTCAATAGGGATTGTAGAGGACTGGATCACACCATTCATTTCAATAGGGATTGTAGAGGACTGTATCTCACCATTCATTTCAATAGGGATTGTAGAGGACTGGATCACACCATTCATTTCAATAGGGATTGTAGAGGACTGTATCACACCATTCATTTCAATAGGGATTTGGTCGGTACTCGTAAATCATGCTGAATTACCCAGAATGCTGGTTTGTAGAGGGGCTGGATTAGACTGGTTTTACTGGAAATGCTAAATGCCTGTGGTAAACTTTCACACCACTGGTATTACTGTGCTTTACACAGAGCCTAATGCCTGCTGCAGGGATGGGGGTCATTATCATCACTGATTGCTTTTGCTAAACAGTCTCCTGTGTGTTTGCAGCTCCAGAGGCTGCTCTGAACGTGGGGTTTGTTGCTGGTGGTGTGCTGGCTGCTCTGGGTCTGATCATCGCAGTGATCATAGGAGTTCACATCTGGATGAAAAGAGCATCAGGTGAGAGAGAGGGAGGCGGGGTTAAGAGCTGCTTCATTAATGCTGCATTTCTAATTCCTTTATCAGTTGTGTTCTGTATATACAGAATAGACAGGTCCTGATGAAATATACATATTTATGAGCTTAGCATGAACAAACTCCCATTTCTAGTTGATCCCAGTCTTTTAACGCCCCTGGTCTCTCCTGCAGTAAATGTGTAAAAGGTTCCTGTACTAGTCTTTGCACTGGGCTGCTGATTCCTCCATGTAGGAATCTGAAGAGCTGTCTTCCACAGTCCTCTCTGGACTCAGCTTTCAGCTGGCCTTAGAGTTTAGGTTCTGAATAAACTCCTGGCAGCAGTGAGGATGGATCGAGCCCAAGCTACCCAAGGGTTTCAACCACTGATGGAACTCCAGATTTGCAGAGTACTGGAAATGTTACCAAACATGAGTTAAACACACATGCTGTGCTCTTGGAAAACAACATGTTGATAATGTGTGCTTATCAGCTCAACAGGACTCTTACAGGTGCACATGAAGGAGAGTAACTGGCAGAATCTTCAGAACAAGATCTGCTGTGATTTTAGTGCACTAGGTTAGAGTTTCTGGGCGATTTTAGGGAGTGCTGTTAGCAATGACTCTCAACAGGGTCCTATAGCTCTATAAAGCAGGGCTGGGTGCAGGGAAAGTGAATCCAGCCCTGGCATGTGTGCACTAATAACACGAGTGCAATCACAACCTTCTCCAGTGTGTGGAATGATGACAGTACATTTCTCAATAATATGAAGCTGCTGATAGATTCACTTGTAAATACAGTAACCCTGAGTTTTGTAATTCACTCCTAGGTGCCAGGAGCCCTGACTACACAGCAGCGCGGAGTGAGTATTTTAGATGTGTTTTAATTACATACATTTAAGAAGAAGAAATAAAACACTTCTAGTGAAGATCAAGGCTGGAGAAAAGCAAACAATTAAAGTGAAAGGATTCATAGAGGTTATTGACTTTAAATACCGTTCTTGAAAGGAACGTCATAAGTCAGAGTTAATAGATGTGTTTGTGCAAGGCTGGAGCTGTCTCTCCCTGGTTTGCTCTGCTTTTAGGAGATCATTGTTTTCTATGGGTCAGAGTTGTAATAGATGTGTTTGTGCAGAGCTGTCTCTCCCTGGTTTGCTCTGCTTTTAGGAGATCATTGTTTTCTATGGGTCAGAGTTGTAATAGATGTGTTTGTGCAGAGCTGTCTCTCCCTGGTTTGCTCTACTTTTAGGAGATCATTGTTTTCTATGGGTCAGAGTTGTAATAGATGTGTTTGTGCAGAGCTGTCTCTCCCTGGTTTGCTCTGCTTTTAGGAGATCATTGTTTTCTATGGGTCAGAGTTGTAATAGATGTGTTTGTGCAGAGCTGTCTCTCCCTGGTTTGCTCTGCTTTTAGGAGATCATTGTTTTCTATGGGTCAGAGTTGTAATAGATGTGTTTGTGCAGAGCTGTCTCTCCCTGGTTTGCTCTGCTTTTAGGAGATCATTGTTTCCAGTGGTTCAGAGTTGTAATAGATGTGTTTGTAGAGAGCTGTCTCTCCCTGGTTTGCTCTGCTTTTAGGAGATCATTGTTTTCTATGGGTCAGAGTTGTAATAGATGTGTTTGTGCAGAGCTGTCTCTCCCTGGTTTGCTCTGCTTTTAGGAGATCATTGTTTTCTATGGGTCAGAGTTGTAATAGATGTGTTTGTGCAGAGCTGTCTCTCCCTGGTTTGCTCTGCTTTTAGGAGATCATTGTTTTCTATGGGTCAGAGTTGTAATAGATGTGTTTGTGCAGAGCTGTCTCTCCCTGGTTTGCTCTGCTTTTAGGAGATCATTGTTTTCTATGGGTCAGAGTTGTAATAGATGTGTTTGTGCAGAGCTGTCTCTCCCTGGTTTGCTCTGCTTTTAGGAGATCATTGTTTTCTATGGGTCAGAGTTGTAATAGATGTGTTTGTGCAGAGCTGTCTCTCCCTGGTTTGCTCTGCTTTTAGGAGATCATTGTTTTCTATGGGTCAGAGTTGTAATAGATGTGTTTGTGCAGAGCTGTCTCTCCCTGGTTTGCTCTGCTTTTAGGAGATCATTGTTTTCTATGGGTCAGAGTTGTAATAGATGTGTTTGTGCAGAGCTGTCTCTCCCTGGTTTGCTCTGCTTTTAGGAGATCATTGTTTTCTATGGGTCAGAGTTGTAATAGATGTGTTTGTGCAGAGCTGTCTCTCCCTGGTTTGCTCTGCTTTTAGGAGATCATTGTTTTCTATGGGTCAGAGTTGTAATAGATGTGTTTGTGCAGAGCTGTCTCTCCCTGGTTTGCTCTGCTTTTAGGAGATCATTGTTTTCTATGGGTCAGAGTTGTAATAGATGTGTTTGTGCAGAGCTGTCTCTCCCTGGTTTGCTCTGCTTTTAGGAGATCATTGTTTTCTATGGGTCAGAGTTGTAATAGATGTGTTTGTGCAGAGCTGTCTCTCCCTGGTTTGCTCTGCTTTTAGGAGATCATTGTTTTCTATGGGTCAGAGTTGTAATAGATGTGTTTGTGCAGAGCTGTCTCTCCCTGGTTTGCTCTGCTTTTAGGAGATCATTGTTTTCTATGGGTCAGAGTTGTAATAGATGTGTTTGTGCAGAGCTGTCTCTCCCTGGTTTGCTCTGCTTTTAGGAGATCATTGTTTTCTATGGGTCAGAGTTGTAATAGATGTGTTTGTGCAGAGCTGTCTCTCCCTGGTTTGCTCTGCTTTTAGGAGATCATTGTTTTCTATGGGTCAGAGTTGTAATAGATGTGTTTGTGCAGAGCTGTCTCTCCCTGGTTTGCTCTGCTTTTAGGAGATCATTGTTTTCTATGGGTCAGAGTTGTAATAGATGTGTTTGTGCAGAGCTGTCTCTCCCTGGTTTGCTCTGCTTTTAGGAGATCATTGTTTTCTATGGGTCAGAGTTGTAATAGATGTGTTTGTGCAGAGCTGTCTCTCCCTGGTTTGCTCTGCTTTTAGGAGATCATTGTTTTCTATGGGTCAGAGTTGTAATAGATGTGTTTGTGCAGAGCTGTCTCTCCCTGGTTTGCTCTGCTTTTAGGAGATCATTGTTTTCTATGGGTCAGAGTTGTAATAGATGTGTTTGTGCAGAGCTGTCTCTCCCTGGTTTGCTCTGCTTTTAGGAGATCATTGTTTTCTATGGGTCAGAGTTGTAATAGATGTGTTTGTGCAGAGCTGTCTCTCCCTGGTTTGCTCTGCTTTTAGGAGATCATTGTTTTCTATGGGTCAGAGTTGTAATAGATGTGTTTGTGCAGAGCTGTCTCTCCCTGGTTTGCTCTGCTTTTAGGAGATCATTGTTTTCTATGGGTCAGAGTTGTAATAGATGTGTTTGTGCAGAGCTGTCTCTCCCTGGTTTGCTCTGCTTTTAGGAGATCATTGTTTTCTATGGGTCAGAGTTGTAATAGATGTGTTTGTGCAGAGCTGTCTCTCCCTGGTTTGCTCTGCTTTTAGGAGATCATTGTTTTCTATGGGTCAGAGTTGTAATAGATGTGTTTGTGCAGAGCTGTCTCTCCCTGGTTTGCTCTGCTTTTAGGAGATCATTGTTTTCTATGGGTCAGAGTTGTAATAGATGTGTTTGTGCAGAGCTGTCTCTCCCTGGTTTGCTCTGCTTTTAGGAGATCATTGTTTTCTATGGGTCAGAGTTGTAATAGATGTGTTTGTGCAGAGCTGTCTCTCCCTGGTTTGCTCTGCTTTTAGGAGATCATTGTTTTCTATGGGTCAGAGTTGTAATAGATGTGTTTGTGCAGAGCTGTCTCTCCCTGGTTTGCTCTGCTTTTAGGAGATCATTGTTTTCTATGGGTCAGAGTTGTAATAGATGTGTTTGTGCAGAGCTGTCTCTCCCTGGTTTGCTCTGCTTTTAGGAGATCATTGTTTTCTATGGGTCAGAGTTGTAATAGATGTGTTTGTGCAGAGCTGTCTCTCCCTGGTTTGCTCTGCTTTTAGGAGATCATTGTTTTCTATGGGTCAGAGTTGTAATAGATGTGTTTGTGCAGAGCTGTCTCTCCCTGGTTTGCTCTGCTTTTAGGAGATCATTGTTTTCTATGGGTCAGAGTTGTAATAGATGTGTTTGTGCAGAGCTGTCTCTCCCTGGTTTGCTCTGCTTTTAGGAGATCATTGTTTTCTATGGGTCAGAGTTGTAATAGATGTGTTTGTGCAGAGCTGTCTCTCCCTGGTTTGCTCTGCTTTTAGGAGATCATTGTTTTCTATGGTTCAGAGTTGTAATAGATGTGTTTGTGCAGAGCTGTCTCTCCCTGGTTTGCTCTGCTTTTAGGAGATCATTGTTTTCTATGGGTCAGAGTTGTAATAGATGTGTTTGTGCAGAGCTGTCTCTCCCTGGTTTGCTCTGCTTTTAGGAGATCATTGTTTTCTATGGGTCAGAGTTGTAATAGATGTGTTTGTGCAGAGCTGTCTCTCCCTGGTTTGCTCTGCTTTTAGGAGATCATTGTTTTCTATGGGTCAGAGTTGTAATAGATGTGTTTGTGCAGAGCTGTCTCTCCCTGGTTTGCTCTGCTTTTAGGAGATCATTGTTTTCTATGGGTCAGAGTTGTAATAGATGTGTTTGTGCAGAGCTGTCTCTCCCTGGTTTGCTCTGCTTTTAGGAGATCATTGTTTTCTATGGGTCAGAGTTGTAATAGATGTGTTTGTGCAGAGCTGTCTCTCCCTGGTTTGCTCTGCTTTTAGGAGATCATTGTTTTCTATGGGTCAGAGTTGTAATAGATGTGTTTGTGCAGAGCTGTCTCTCCCTGGTTTGCTCTGCTTTTAGGAGATCATTGTTTTCTATGGGTCAGAGTTGTAATAGATGTGTTTGTGCAGAGCTGTCTCTCCCTGGTTTGCTCTGCTTTTAGGAGATCATTGTTTTCTATGGGTCAGAGTTGTAATAGATGTGTTTGTGCAGAGCTGTCTCTCCCTGGTTTGCTCTGCTTTTAGGAGATCGTTGTTTTCTATGGGTCAGAGTTGTAATAGATGTGTTTGTGCAGAGCTGTCTCTCCCTGGTTTGCTCTGCTTTTAGGAGATCATTGTTTTCTATGGGTCAGAGTTGTAATAGATGTGTTTGTGCAGAGCTGTCTCTCCCTGGTTTGCTCTGCTTTTAGGAGATCATTGTTTTCTATGGGTCAGAGTTGTAATAGATGTGTTTGTGCAGAGCTGTCTCTCCCTGGTTTGCTCTGCTTTTAGGAGATCGTTGTTTTCTATGGGTCAGAGTTGTAATAGATGTGTTTGTGCAGAGCTGTCTCTCCCTGGTTTGCTCTGCTTTTAGGAGATCATTGTTTTCTATGGGTCAGAGTTGTAATAGATGTGTTTGTGCAGAGCTGTCTCTCCCTGGTTTGCTCTGCTTTTAGGAGATCATTGTTTTCTATGGGTCAGAGTTGTAATAGATGTGTTTGTGCAGAGCTGTCTCTCCCTGGTTTGCTCTGCTTTTAGGAGATCATTGTTTTCTATGGGTCAGAGTTGTAATAGATGTGTTTGTGCAGAGCTGTCTCTCCCTGGTTTGCTCTGCTTTTAGGAGATCATTGTTTTCTATGGGTCAGAGTTGTAATAGATGTGTTTGTGCAGAGCTGTCTCTCCCTGGTTTGCTCTGCTTTTAGGAGATCATTGTTTTCTATGGGTCAGAGTTGTAATAGATGTGTTTGTGCAGAGCTGTCTCTCCCTGGTTTGCTCTGCTTTTAGGAGATCATTGTTTTCTATGGGTCAGAGTTGTAATAGATGTGTTTGTGCAGAGCTGTCTCTCCCTGGTTTGCTCTGCTTTTAGGAGATCATTGTTTTCTATGGGTCAGAGTTGTAATAGATGTGTTTGTGCAGAGCTGTCTCTCCCTGGTTTGCTCTGCTTTTAGGAGATCATTGTTTTCTATGGGTCAGAGTTGTAATAGATGTGTTTGTGCAGAGCTGTCTCTCCCTGGTTTGCTCTGCTTTTAGGAGATCATTGTTTTCTATGGGTCAGAGTTGTAATAGATGTGTTTGTGCAGAGCTGTCTCTCCCTGGTTTGCTCTGCTTTTAGGAGATCATTGTTTTCTATGGGTCAGAGTTGTAATAGATGTGTTTGTGCAGAGCTGTCTCTCCCTGGTTTGCTCTGCTTTTAGGAGATCATTGTTTTCTATGGGTCAGAGTTGTAATAGATGTGTTTGTGCAGAGCTGTCTCTCCCTGGTTTGCTCTGCTTTTAGGAGATCATTGTTTTCTATGGGTCAGAGTTGTAATAGATGTGTTTGTGCAGAGCTGTCTCTCCCTGGTTTGCTCTGCTTTTAGGAGATCATTGTTTTCTATGGGTCAGAGTTGTAATAGATGTGTTTGTGCAGAGCTGTCTCTCCCTGGTTTGCTCTGCTTTTAGGAGATCATTGTTTTCTATGGGTCAGAGTTGTAATAGATGTGTTTGTGCAGAGCTGTCTCTCCCTGGTTTGCTCTGCTTTTAGGAGATCATTGTTTTCTATGGGTCAGAGTTGTAATAGATGTGTTTGTGCAGAGCTGTCTCTCCCTGGTTTGCTCTGCTTTTAGGAGATCATTGTTTTCTATGGGTCAGAGTTGTAATAGATGTGTTTGTGCAGAGCTGTCTCTCCCTGGTTTGCTCTGCTTTTAGGAGATCATTGTTTTCTATGGGTCAGAGTTGTAATAGATGTGTTTGTGCAGAGCTGTCTCTCCCTGGTTTGCTCTGCTTTTAGGAGATCATTGTTTTCTATGGGTCAGAGTTGTAATAGATGTGTTTGTGCAGAGCTGTCTCTCCCTGGTTTGCTCTGCTTTTAGGAGATCATTGTTTTCTATGGGTCAGAGTTGTAATAGATGTGTTTGTGCAGAGCTGTCTCTCCCTGGTTTGCTCTGCTTTTAGGAGATCATTGTTTTCTATGGGTCAGAGTTGTAATAGATGTGTTTGTGCAGAGCTGTCTCTCCCTGGTTTGCTCTGCTTTTAGGAGATCATTGTTTTCTATGGGTCAGAGTTGTAATAGATGTGTTTGTGCAGAGCTGTCTCTCCCTGGTTTGCTCTGCTTTTAGGAGATCATTGTTTTCTATGGGTCAGAGTTGTAATAGATGTGTTTGTGCAGAGCTGTCTCTCCCTGGTTTGCTCTGCTTTTAGGAGATCATTGTTTTCTATGGGTCAGAGTTGTAATAGATGTGTTTGTGCAGAGCTGTCTCTCCCTGGTTTGCTCTGCTTTTAGGAGATCATTGTTTTCTATGGGTCAGAGTTGTAATAGATGTGTTTGTGCAGAGCTGTCTCTCCCTGGTTTGCTCTGCTTTTAGGAGATCATTGTTTTCTATGGGTCAGAGTTGTAATAGATGTGTTTGTGCAGAGCTGTCTCTCCCTGGTTTGCTCTGCTTTTAGGAGATCATTGTTTTCTATGGGTCAGAGTTGTAATAGATGTGTTTGTGCAGAGCTGTCTCTCCCTGGTTTGCTCTGCTTTTAGGAGATCGTTGTTTTCTATGGGTCAGAGTTGTAATAGATGTGTTTGTGCAGAGCTGTCTCTCCCTGGTTTGCTCTGCTTTTAGGAGATCATTGTTTTCTATGGGTCAGAGTTGTAATAGATGTGTTTGTGCAGAGCTGTCTCTCCCTGGTTTGCTCTGCTTTTAGGAGATCATTGTTTTCTATGGGTCAGAGTTGTAATAGATGTGTTTGTGCAGAGCTGTCTCTCCCTGGTTTGCTCTGCTTTTAGGAGATCATTGTTTTCTATGGGTCAGAGTTGTAATAGATGTGTTTGTGCAGAGCTGTCTCTCCCTGGTTTGCTCTGCTTTTAGGAGATCATTGTTTTCTATGGGTCAGAGTTGTAATAGATGTGTTTGTGCAGAGCTGTCTCTCCCTGGTTTGCTCTGCTTTTAGGAGATCATTGTTTTCTATGGGTCAGAGTTGTAATAGATGTGTTTGTGCAGAGCTGTCTCTCCCTGGTTTGCTCTGCTTTTAGGAGATCATTGTTTTCTATGGGTCAGAGTTGTAATAGATGTGTTTGTGCAGAGCTGTCTCTCCCTGGTTTGCTCTGCTTTTAGGAGATCATTGTTTTCTATGGGTCAGAGTTGTAATAGATGTGTTTGTGCAGAGCTGTCTCTCCCTGGTTTGCTCTGCTTTTAGGAGATCATTGTTTTCTATGGGTCAGAGTTGTAATAGATGTGTTTGTGCAGAGCTGTCTCTCCCTGGTTTGCTCTGCTTTTAGGAGATCATTGTTTTCTATGGGTCAGAGTTGTAATAGATGTGTTTGTGCAGAGCTGTCTCTCCCTGGTTTGCTCTGCTTTTAGGAGATCATTGTTTTCTATGGGTCAGAGTTGTAATAGATGTGTTTGTGCAGAGCTGTCTCTCCCTGGTTTGCTCTGCTTTTAGGAGATCATTGTTTTCTATGGGTCAGAGTTGTAATAGATGTGTTTGTGCAGAGCTGTCTCTCCCTGGTTTGCTCTGCTTTTAGGAGATCATTGTTTTCTATGGGTCAGAGTTGTAATAGATGTGTTTGTGCAGAGCTGTCTCTCCCTGGTTTGCTCTGCTTTTAGGAGATCATTGTTTTCTATGGGTCAGAGTTGTAATAGATGTGTTTGTGCAGAGCTGTCTCTCCCTGGTTTGCTCTGCTTTTAGGAGATCATTGTTTTCTATGGGTCAGAGTTGTAATAGATGTGTTTGTGCAGAGCTGTCTCTCCCTGGTTTGCTCTGCTTTTAGGAGATCATTGTTTTCTATGGGTCAGAGTTGTAATAGATGTGTTTGTGCAGAGCTGTCTCTCCCTGGTTTGCTCTGCTTTTAGGAGATCATTGTTTTCTATGGGTCAGAGTTGTAATAGATGTGTTTGTGCAGAGCTGTCTCTCCCTGGTTTGCTCTGCTTTTAGGAGATCATTGTTTTCTATGGGTCAGAGTTGTAATAGATGTGTTTGTGCAGAGCTGTCTCTCCCTGGTTTGCTCTGCTTTTAGGAGATCATTGTTTTCTATGGGTCAGAGTTGTAATAGATGTGTTTGTGCAGAGCTGTCTCTCCCTGGTTTGCTCTGCTTTTAGGAGATCATTGTTTTCTATGGGTCAGAGTTGTAATAGATGTGTTTGTGCAGAGCTGTCTCTCCCTGGTTTGCTCTGCTTTTAGGAGATCATTGTTTTCTATGGGTCAGAGTTGTAATAGATGTGTTTGTGCAGAGCTGTCTCTCCCTGGTTTGCTCTGCTTTTAGGAGATCATTGTTTTCTATGGGTCAGAGTTGTAATAGATGTGTTTGTGCAGAGCTGTCTCTCCCTGGTTTGCTCTGCTTTTAGGAGATCATTGTTTTCTATGGGTCAGAGTTGTAATAGATGTGTTTGTGCAGAGCTGTCTCTCCCTGGTTTGCTCTGCTTTTAGGAGATCATTGTTTTCTATGGGTCAGAGTTGTAATAGATGTGTTTGTGCAGAGCTGTCTCTCCCTGGTTTGCTCTGCTTTTAGGAGATCATTGTTTTCTATGGGTCAGAGTTGTAATAGATGTGTTTGTGCAGAGCTGTCTCTCCCTGGTTTGCTCTGCTTTTAGGAGATCATTGTTTTCTATGGGTCAGAGTTGTAATAGATGTGTTTGTGCAGAGCTGTCTCTCCCTGGTTTGCTCTGCTTTTAGGAGATCATTGTTTTCTATGGGTCAGAGTTGTAATAGATGTGTTTGTGCAGAGCTGTCTCTCCCTGGTTTGCTCTGCTTTTAGGAGATCATTGTTTTCTATGGGTCAGAGTTGTAATAGATGTGTTTGTGCAGAGCTGTCTCTCCCTGGTTTGCTCTGCTTTTAGGAGATCATTGTTTTCTATGGGTCAGAGTTGTAATAGATGTGTTTGTGCAGAGCTGTCTCTCCCTGGTTTGCTCTGCTTTTAGGAGATCATTGTTTTCTATGGGTCAGAGTTGTAATAGATGTGTTTGTGCAGAGCTGTCTCTCCCTGGTTTGCTCTGCTTTTAGGAGATCATTGTTTTCTATGGGTCAGAGTTGTAATAGATGTGTTTGTGCAGAGCTGTCTCTCCCTGGTTTGCTCTGCTTTTAGGAGATCATTGTTTTCTATGGGTCAGAGTTGTAATAGATGTGTTTGTGCAGAGCTGTCTCTCCCTGGTTTGCTCTGCTTTTAGGAGATCATTGTTTTCTATGGGTCAGAGTTGTAATAGATGTGTTTGTGCAGAGCTGTCTCTCCCTGGTTTGCTCTGCTTTTAGGAGATCATTGTTTTCTATGGGTCAGAGTTGTAATAGATGTGTTTGTGCAGAGCTGTCTCTCCCTGGTTTGCTCTGCTTTTAGGAGATCATTGTTTTCTATGGGTCAGAGTTGTAATAGATGTGTTTGTGCAGAGCTGTCTCTCCCTGGTTTGCTCTGCTTTTAGGAGATCATTGTTTTCTATGGGTCAGAGTTGTAATAGATGTGTTTGTGCAGAGCTGTCTCTCCCTGGTTTGCTCTGCTTTTAGGAGATCATTGTTTTCTATGGGTCAGAGTTGTAATAGATGTGTTTGTGCAGAGCTGTCTCTCCCTGGTTTGCTCTGCTTTTAGGAGATCATTGTTTTCTATGGGTCAGAGTTGTAATAGATGTGTTTGTGCAGAGCTGTCTCTCCCTGGTTTGCTCTGCTTTTAGGAGATCATTGTTTTCTATGGGTCAGAGTTGTAATAGATGTGTTTGTGCAGAGCTGTCTCTCCCTGGTTTGCTCTGCTTTTAGGAGATCATTGTTTTCTATGGGTCAGAGTTGTAATAGATGTGTTTGTGCAGAGCTGTCTCTCCCTGGTTTGCTCTGCTTTTAGGAGATCATTGTTTTCTATGGGTCAGAGTTGTAATAGATGTGTTTGTGCAGAGCTGTCTCTCCCTGGTTTGCTCTGCTTTTAGGAGATCATTGTTTTCTATGGGTCAGAGTTGTAATAGATGTGTTTGTGCAGAGCTGTCTCTCCCTGGTTTGCTCTGCTTTTAGGAGATCATTGTTTTCTATGGGTCAGAGTTGTAATAGATGTGTTTGTGCAGAGCTGTCTCTCCCTGGTTTGCTCTGCTTTTAGGAGATCATTGTTTTCTATGGGTCAGAGTTGTAATAGATGTGTTTGTGCAGAGCTGTCTCTCCCTGGTTTGCTCTGCTTTTAGGAGATCATTGTTTTCTATGGGTCAGAGTTGTAATAGATGTGTTTGTGCAGAGCTGTCTCTCCCTGGTTTGCTCTGCTTTTAGGAGATCATTGTTTTCTATGGGTCAGAGTTGTAATAGATGTGTTTGTGCAGAGCTGTCTCTCCCTGGTTTGCTCTGCTTTTAGGAGATCATTGTTTTCTATGGGTCAGAGTTGTAATAGATGTGTTTGTGCAGAGCTGTCTCTCCCTGGTTTGCTCTGCTTTTAGGAGATCATTGTTTTCTATGGGTCAGAGTTGTAATAGATGTGTTTGTGCAGAGCTGTCTCTCCCTGGTTTGCTCTGCTTTTAGGAGATCATTGTTTTCTATGGGTCAGAGTTGTAATAGATGTGTTTGTGCAGAGCTGTCTCTCCCTGGTTTGCTCTGCTTTTAGGAGATCATTGTTTTCTATGGGTCAGAGTTGTAATAGATGTGTTTGTGCAGAGCTGTCTCTCCCTGGTTTGCTCTGCTTTTAGGAGATCATTGTTTTCTATGGGTCAGAGTTGTAATAGATGTGTTTGTGCAGAGCTGTCTCTCCCTGGTTTGCTCTGCTTTTAGGAGATCATTGTTTTCTATGGGTCAGAGTTGTAATAGATGTGTTTGTGCAGAGCTGTCTCTCCCTGGTTTGCTCTGCTTTTAGGAGATCATTGTTTTCTATGGGTCAGAGTTGTAATAGATGTGTTTGTGCAGAGCTGTCTCTCCCTGGTTTGCTCTGCTTTTAGGAGATCATTGTTTTCTATGGGTCAGAGTTGTAATAGATGTGTTTGTGCAGAGCTGTCTCTCCCTGGTTTGCTCTGCTTTTAGGAGATCATTGTTTTCTATGGGTCAGAGTTGTAATAGATGTGTTTGTGCAGAGCTGTCTCTCCCTGGTTTGCTCTGCTTTTAGGAGATCATTGTTTTCTAGTGCCGCACCTGCTAGATTCTGAACTACAGTAACATTCAAATATAAACCCAAGTGAGAAGGGCTTTAAAGGCTCCTCTATGAAAGATCTCCTCATTCCTGGGGTCTGCTTTTATTGATTTTATTATTATTATTATTATATTATTATTATTATTATTATTATTATTTATTATTATTATTATTATTATTTCAGCAAAGGAACAAAGTGATGCTTCATCCAGCTCCACCAGCGACGACAGGTAAAGATACATTTTCATGCACTTTTAATAACTATTGGGTTCTGTTCTTTTTCTGAATCAGTCAGTTATCACCCCAGAGAAATGTATTAAAAACAGCACTGCTTATATTTCAAAATGTTTTTTTTGATTGGTACTATAGATGGTTTGCCATTTTTAAGGTGACAGTTGCCTGACTCTTCTGAGCTGCATGAGATTTTGTTTTCCTGTTAGTCTCACATGAATAACGGACGCCAGTGTCACTTTTACTCCAGCATTGTCTTGATAGGACAGAGCACAGCACACCAACAAGGAGGGTAGAGTTCAGAGGCGATCCTGAGAGCGCTCCTGCTTCTCACTGATACTCCAGCATTGTCTTGATAGGACAGAGCACAGCACACCAACAAGGAGGGTAGAGTTCAGAGGAGATCCTGAGAGCGCTCCTGCTTCTCACTGATACTCCAGCATTGTCTTGCTAGGACAGAGCACAGCACACCAACAAGGAGGGTAGAGTTCAGAGGAGATCCTGAGAGCGCTCCTGCTTCTCACTGATACTCCAGCATTGTCTTGATAGGACAGAGCACAGCACACCAACAAGGAGGGTAGAGTTCAGAGGAGATCCTGAGAGCGCTCCTGCTTCTCACTGATACTCCAGCATTGTCTTGCTAGGACAGAGCACAGCACACCAACAAGGAGGGTAGAGTTCAGAGGAGATCCTGAGAGCGCTCCTGCTTCTCACTGATACTCCAGCATTGTCTTGATAGGACAGTCAGTCACCAGCATGATGCTTGTAGGGATAGTTCAGAGCGCTGGCTCTTTTCTACCCATCTCACCAGTCATGATGTTTGAAGAGGTAGGACCTAATAATTTGAGACAAGGATGTGTTATACATTTCTGTGCTATTGAGACTAAAATCAGTGTTGGACACTTCTGACTGATCTCATGTGTTTTAATCCCATCACAGTTTATACTTTATTGGGTATAATTTTCATTCTGTTCACAGCAGAGCAGAATGAGCCCCCATCTTCTGCAAGGATGAAACAGTGCAAGTGTAACAGAGGTGCAGGGAGCAGCAATTAGGATTTTGAGTCGTTTCTTGCTAGTTTGAGAATGTTAAACATAGAGAGCAAATAAACAAACTGGCTCCATTGTGCTTTTCTCACCCTGTGCTTTACTAACCACAGTCTCTTTGTTCCATGTCTGTATTGTTCCAGGTGTGACCCTGTTGCAGAGAAGCTGATGACGCAGAGAGAATAAATGACTGGGCTTCATCTTTTACACTTCATTGTACCTGATATTACCACACAGAGCGATCACACAAACCAGTAGACGACAATGTCCTTGTGACAGGGCGAGGAGCCCTGTACAGGATTGTTTGCTTATTTTTAGATTGGGGTCTCCCCTCCGCCCCTGTGTCTCAGTTGTGTTGTTTTGTGTTTGTGATTTATTTATTTGTAAATGTTTTGACGGCGTAGTTTTTGTGTTGCACCGTGGATGGGAAGCCTCATGCACATTAGAAACCCGTGCAGGATGTGACCGAGGGATTATCAGATAATTGATAGCTAGTTAATCCCTCGGTCACTGTTGGAAAACATGGACTGAGAATTGATTAGCAGTTTGCTACGCATGTGGACTGGCAGAGCTATACTGGTGTTCTTTTCTGAAAGGAGACTAATATTGCAGATAGCAGACTGTTTGGTTCAAATTGCATGTACTGCTAACCACTGATAGAGACGATGCGTCTACAAACTGCCCAACAATGACTGCAAGCTAACGAGATAACAATGCTGTGGACTAGAAGGGAACAGGCTCTAGACTTCAGAGAGATCAAAAGAGATAATCCCACTGGCATCAAAGGGGGTCGCAAGGAGATAACAAAAGGCAGATGTATGGACCTTTTGTCTCCAGGAGTGTGAAGAATGCACTGAGTTCAGAGGTTGTCACACTAGACTACACACACAGACACACACACATTAACACTCACACAATAAATTAAATTACCTTGACCATTGGTTAATGTCAGAGAAAGGGGAGGTGGACCATCTATACAGAAGGGTATTTAATGTCATGCAAACATTGTAATGTTGAGTATTGTTTGTCCTGTACCTGGGACCAGACTCCCTGCATATTTCAATAAACCTGGCAACTGATTGAAGAAAAGGACTCTGTGCATTTTCTTGAATCTACTTACTCACCATCTATTTTTTGTAAGTTACTTCATTGGCGAGCCACCTGCGGACTGTTTCCTGATACTTTTTTTTTCCAAATACCGGGGGGTTGATACTTGATTACGGAGAAACCTTTTTTGCAAGCCTGTATCCCATGAAGAGGACCAGGACAAAGCAGACAGAAGGAGACTGTTTCTACTTTCAGCTCAGACGGTGTGGAGAATCTTTGAATCAGGACTTCAGATCGAACATATAACCACGTACATTGGTGAGTAGTTACTGGTTTTTTGTTTTATATGCAGTTTTTAGAATGTAGTGAGAATCAAGGGTAAAGTATGAAAGAGGACTTTTGACTACTTGATAATTCATGTACATTGAGGACACAATTAGTTAAGACTGCTTAATTAAAAGTGTATTGACTATTAGGACTTTAGGTATGAAAGAGGACCTCTGGAATCCTAAAAAAAGTCATGAGTAAATCGTGTAGTGTTATGACGTGCCAGTAGAGTTTATTGGACTAGTTACACGGACTTGTATTGCTCAACAGGTACGGGCATACTCGGATTTATGTTTTATGTTTGTTTTTGAGAAGATTTGTTACACTTGTTTTGTCTTTGTTTGTACTGTTTGGTTTATATGTCACGATAAGGGGGCAATAGGATAAGCCTCTTATTTAACTGTCCACACTAGGTGGTACAAATAAGGAACAATCAGACAATAAGTTCCAGTTAAGCCCAATAGCACATACAAAAGTGTAAATTAAATGTGCAATAAACCAAAATAAAATTTTATACTTCCTTAAGCATAGCTTTAAACACGGAACATTGGTAACAACAAGACAAAACTAAAAAGTGTTGTTGTTTTTTTTGTTAGTTTTGTGTTGTTGGGAGTCTGATCAACTCCAAATATGTTAAAATATAATATTGACGGTCATCAAATGGATGACTGGAGAATATGGAACATAGGCTATGTTTTAAAACATGGCAGAAAGGGAAGCTGTGTACAGAACAGTAATGCACGTGTTCATGTAACAGATCAGGAGTTTGTGTCTCGTAAGAAGAAAAAGACAAAGGCAATTCAAGACTGGTAGCCCACAAAAAACAGAACAAAAAAAAACTGTAATGCTAAAGATTCTATATCAACTTTGAGGAATACATGTTGTAAAAATAAAATTAAAAGGTCACATTAAAATGTAATTAAGAAGTTGTTTATTAATGATTGTTTGAGTAATTCTGATTTTGCTCAAGCGTGGAGATAAAGTAACTTATTAGTAAAACTACGTACTAAGAACCAGCACGAATACTTATTGTGTTGCCCTGATCATAAGAGGGTTTGATAAGGGAAAGAGATCCAGGTTAATTGATGAATTGTTTGACTGCAAAAGAATGGCCAACCTTTGGACTGAAACAGTAACACAAATATACAAAGGAACAATGAAAAAGTTTGTGTTGGATTATATTGATATACACAGAGCTTTTTGTTTTTCTAAGGGTTAACTAGAAAAGAAAGTGCAGAGAGAGAGAGAGAGAGATAATGTAGAGATTGCTGCTACATTGACTGCTTGAAAAAACACTTAGGAAGAAAACAAATGTTTCTGGAAATCAATAAATCTGAAACTAATTAAGTAAATCAACCCTGAAATATTTTATTAAAAATATTTTCATGAAGCAAGTTAAGTGTTTGTTTGTTTGTTTGTGAATTTTATGTTTAAGACACGGGTGAATTTTATGAATCACCTATGAATACATATTTGAAACCACAGATCACATGAGAATGAAACAGCGAGTGGAAGCGACAGCGAGTGGGAGAAGTACAGGCGTGGAAAAGTACAGAGCAGTTTAGAAGCAGTAAGGAGAAATTGCATCTTGAATTGCTTTAATCAGAAAACAGAGGACATTGGGGAAACACAGCAGCAGCTCAAAGTCAAACAGCCGCGTGTGTTTTTCTGATAACAAACAAGCTGAAACTCGGAGCAGCTGATTCAAATTCAGCGCCGTTTTGAGACACGGGCGAGGAGAGAAGCCAACAGCACAGCAGAACAACGCAGTTAAACGAGGCAGCGAGTGGGAGAACTACAGGCGTGGAAAAGTACAGAGCAGTTTCGAAGCAGTTTGAAAGCAGGCTGACAGCTGCAGAAGAAACTAAACTTCAAAAAAAAAAACCTCAACATGGTCTTCAAGCCAGTAATCTGTGACACCTGCTTGATGTGGGAAATCCGAGAAAACCCAGCGGAGCTAAACCAAGTGTGCGTAAAGTGCCGCGCGATCCAGGATTTGCATAAACTAGTAAGTATGCTAGAAATGGAGCTGGAAGAAGTGAGACAGCAACAGGATCTTGAGGAACTGGCACACCCACAATTCATGGAAGTCTGCATCACCCCTAACAGACTGAAAGCCACCAGGGAGATAGAAGGTCAGAACAGCTGGGTTCAGGTAGGCAGAAGCAGGGAAAAAAAGAAACTTCGTCAAACACAACCACCAGAAATCAAAACAACCAACAGATTTGAGTCACTTCAGAATTTTGATGAGCAGAACCAACAACAAGAGAATGAAAGGAACAACATCCAGGACCCTATTGACAGTGGTGACCAGACAGCAAAAAGAAGGGAGGTCATGATTGTTGGGGACTCCATATTGAGAAACACAGCAAGTTCAATTCGCAGTTTGGACCCCCTTACTACAACAGTGTGCTGCCTTCCGGGAGCCTCGGTCAAGCACATCACTGAAAACGTGGACAGGCTCCTAGAACGAACAGGAGACGACCCGGTAGTAGTCGTCCACATCGGTACAAACAACATTGGAAGAGACAGACCAAAATCCCTGCAAAACAAATTCAGAGAGCTAGGAAGGAAATTAAAAGAGAAAACCAAAACTGTGGTATTTTCTGGTATACTACCCGCACCTTGCAAAGGACCATATGGACAGCTGGAAATAATTAATCAAAACGAATGGCTGAAGACGTGGTGCACACGGGAAGGCTTCACCTATCTTGATCATTGGACCACATTCTACAACGAGGACTATCTGTATAGACGGGATGGACTGCATTTAAATAACAAGGGAACCAGTCTACTCGGAGAAAAGATCCTCGAGCAGGTTCGGAAGCATTTAAACTAGAAAGGAAGGGGGGAGAAATCAACAAAAAAACAGAAGGGAGACCGCATCAAAACAAGAACAACAACTCAGGTAAGACAACCATTAAATGTATTTATCTAAATGCTAGAAGTATCAGAAACAAAATTCTAGAACTTGAAGCTACTGCACTAACAGGTAACTATGATGTGATAGGTGTTACAGAAACGTGGTTATCTGAGAGTGATGGGGACGAATATAATATTTGTGGGTATACACTTTATAGGAAAGACAGGCAGAACAGAAGAGAAGGAGGGGTAGCGCTATACATAAGAAACAGCATGCCCCACATGTCATCCAGTCCCTATCCAGTTTTAAATAACTTTAGCATAACTGAGGCCAAAGTGTTAAAGGGACTAGGAGCTCTTAAAAATAAACAAATCCCCTAGGCTGGATGAGATACTCCCAGTACTACTCAAAGAAATGAAAGAAATAATTCACAAACCGCTAACCAAGATCACGCAGCAGCCTCTTGACACAGGGGTGGAACCGACAGACTGGAAAAATGCAAACGTAATACCGATCCACAAAAAAGGGAAACAAAACTGAACCAGGTAACTACAAACAAGTAAGCCTGACTTCTATTATATACAAACTTATAGAAACTATAATAAGATAAAAAATTGGAAAATTACCTATATGGTAACAGAATACTGGGAGACAGTCAACATGGTTTTAGGAAAGGGAGATCGTGCCTAACTAACTTGCTTGATTTTTTGAGGATGCAACATTGATAATGGATAATTGCAAAGCATATATG
>NW_024472963.1:0-1511 GCF_017654505.1 Polyodon spathula | reverse complement strand
CCTTCTTCTGTGGATGTTTTCTATATTTTACACCATTCTACTTTTGTTAGTTTCTGTTTCATATCTTCATAGTTGGTCTTTTCTAAAATTGTAAAACTTAGTTTTAGTCTTTACTTTTGTGGTTTTAAATAACACTTCAAATGAGACCATGGTGTTGTCTGAGTTTTCCAGTGGTTCTATGACTTCTGTTTTAGTTATTCTATCTTCGTTATTTGAAATGACATAAATCAAGGCATGCCTCCCCTCTATTGCGTGCCTTGACAAATTGTGTTAGGAAACAGTCATTTGTCATTTCCACCATTTCTATTTCATCCTTCGTGCTTACCCACCGGGTTTTTCCCATTTTATAAAAAACCGCCCCTCAACTGTAGTGGGTTCATACGCGAAAGAACGAGTTGCGTAAGAATTAAATAACTGATATTGTCTAATAAACGAGTGGCAGGGGACGACTTGAGTAACCGCCAGATATCGGTAAGTAGATTAATAAGTATCGTGAGAACTGTAAAACAGGCAATAAGATCGTTGGGGAATTTGAAAACCCCCATTAGTATGGCTTCTACTTCGCTACACACATTTCTAATGTCATTGTAAAACAGATTATTGTGCTCACCGTCTGAAGCTGGCGGTCTATATCATTCTCCTATGATTAATGGGGCCCCCCCTTTTTTTTTGAAAAAACATTTTTGTCCGTTATTCCTCCTTTCACAAATTCCTCACTAAACATTGTAAAACCGCACCCAAATGATCGTTGGTTGATCCTGTTCGGTTTCTTCATAGCATTTCTGGATATGAATTGTAATGTAGTAGAGAGTTTAAATGTAACAATACTGAATTAGTTTTATTTTTTATAATACATTGGCATTTGAAATATTAGACTTAATTAAGGAAATATACTATCCCTTTATTTGGTGGTGATAATTATTGGTATATTAAGTATATTAAGGATACCGATTGATAATTCATTATAAAGAATAAAAATATTTTGTTTTTTATTTGACAAGTAGTTGGCAGCAATAGGTCTGTTCCGTTACTTAAGCAGCCGTTTCCTTTTAAACAAGAAGAGAGAGAGTCCAATCCTGCCAATCAGCACTAGGACCGTGCATGGCTATTAGTGGGAGACTGCTGTTGAGTGTTTATCAACTCCAGCAAATGCAACTTTAATGCATTTATTCATATCTTTCTCTTTTTGTTTTGTAAATAGTTTCACTGTAAGTGTGACTATATCAGTCTTGTTCTGAAGATCATATATGGTCTGATAACTTTTTTAGTTTATTTGCGCAACTGTGACAGGGCGAGGAGCCCTGTGCATGCAGTTGTTTATTTCTAGAATGGGGTATTTGTTTATTATGATTTATTTATTGTATTTATGATGGCGTTTTTGTGTGTGTGTGTGTGTATATATATATATGATGACAAAGTGCTGTTTGTTTTGGTTTTATACTGTTTGGTAGTGTGGATGGGTAAACCTCGTGCAGATTGTGGCAGAGTGGTAATAGAATAATTACAAGCTA
>NW_024472962.1:0-10794 GCF_017654505.1 Polyodon spathula | reverse complement strand
CAAACCACAATGTTTAATTTGCATACTTTACATAAAACCAAATAAAGTACATTATAATGGCTATTAGATTGTAATTTCTGTTTACCAATATTATTTTTAATATAGGTATTTTCCTATATTACTCAAATTAGCATCCTCCCCTCCCCCACCCCACCCCACCCTCCCCCCTTCAAATCAGAGTCACTCGACACTCTCGCCAGATACCATATAAATGCATGAGCTTCAGGTGTGCGCTCACCCCTGCATGACATGCAGTGCATCACAAGCCAAAACAAGCCATGGCTAAATTCAAAAGGTAAGTTATTTCTTTTTACTCTGCATTTTGTGTTTTAAAACACCACCTCTTCTGCAATATTCTTGTAACAAAAGTGCGCACCCTTTAATTAAAAGAATACAAGCAGTTTCCACACAGATTAGTATCTTGTCTTTCTCTTTCTTTCACAGGTCTCTCGCAACAATACCAATCCATCCTCCCACTGGCAAGTGCACTGATTTACATACCGTACTTTTACAATACATAGCATATGGTTTAAATGTACATATTAAAAGTGCAAGCACTTAGTACAGTTAACGTTTTGTTCCACTCCTTCTTAAACAGTGCAGTGTTAACTCTTGTGGTTTTTAGTGAGGGTTGAAATTAACAACTCCCTCACAGCATCATAAGTGTATGAACCAATAGGAACTGGTAATCTATATCACTACTCCTGTACTACAACATTAAAGCCACTATATACCAGAAATATTGTTTCAAATCCAGTACTTGTTCAAAATTCACATTGCTCATAATGATGTGGTGTGCTGAAGGTTCTATTTCAATAATATCCTATTTTGTTTTTTAAGCATACTTTTGAGATACAGGTTTCAGTATCCAAAACAATCCATATGTATTTGTGATTATAGACTGTTGAGGCTCTTTCAGCCAATCAAAGTTTATTCATGTGGCAGGCTGGCGAGTGGACAGAGGCCCAGAGACAGTCTGAAGTTCAAAAAAATAAAAATAACTATTTTATTTTAAATAACACAAAATAAAAGTGCACAAGGGCAAAATAAAGAGATTTAAACAAAAAAAACAGTACAAAAAACAAACTTAAAAAAATAAAGGTTTCCAGGCTGGGCAATACCTTTACTGGATGTAGAATAACACAAACACAAACACAAACACAAACACAAACACAAACACAAACACAAACACAAACACAAACACAAACACAAACACAAACACAAACACAAAACACAAACATGCTTCCTCAGCTCCCTCCTCCCAAATGAGAAGCAGAGGCCTCCTTTTATGTCAAGTGGCTGGGCGCTGATTGATCGTTAATTAACCTAATCAACTAATCAACCCCAGCCACCTGAACATAATAAACCCAGGTAGGTAGGGGAAATTAACCCCATCCCTGCCAATTTAAAAAGGGCAGAGCTTTGCTCTGCCACAATTCATTTTTTTTTATTTACTGCATTTATATTGCGCATTTTATACAAAAGTATCACAAAGCACTGTACAGTACATAGCAGAAAAAAGAACAAACCACAATACATTTGTATAGAATGTCACATATACAAATGCCACAATCAGACCATTTAAATAACAGATTTAAATAACAGTATACACATAATAATAAGAAAAAATCCTACCTTGTGTGTTGCTTTTGTTGACCCTAGGAATAACCAGCAGCCCCGCATCTTGTGATCTCAAAGTGCTGTTTGGAAGATACAGGGTCATACTGCACAGGGAGCCAGTGTAAAGAGGCCAGAATGGATAATATGTTCACTATTCCTGGTTTTAGTCAGAATTGAAGCAGTGGTATACTACCTGCCTCCTACCAGTCAAACTATCTGCCTTAAACACTTGTATCTGAGCCACCTCTCTGAATTCCATTGAACTGTAAAGTAAATTCAAAACAGTGAAACTACAATCGGGCTCTTATCCCAGACACCAAATAGTATCCACTTCATCAACCTTTTCCATCTTTTAAAATCAAAGTGGACTAAGTAAAGGTGGTCAAGAAAAAAAATATTGCTGGATTTTGTTATTTGTATATTAACAATAAATAAATATACAATAGAATTAAAAAACTATATCAACACTTACACGGTGTAACCAGACAGTTGTACGTGCTGATATTACCCACATACGTAGATATTAGTCATTTTATAACCCCATATTGTATACCCTATGTTAATATGATATGTTGTGTCCTATTCACAACTCATGAGTTCTTTAAAGAACGTTTTTTCAAAGTTTTTCACCAGTCCAAAAAATCACTGAATTTATGAATAGGGCCTAAAGTTTTCATCACAATATTTTCTTCTAAAAGTAAAAGTTCTGGAAAAAGGTGCAAATCTGCACTTTAATACCAACTGTTAAATACAGTAGAACCTCAGAATTCCGAGCACCTTGGGAATGGAGGTGGTTTGAGAGTCTGAAATTTCTGTACCTCTAAAAATGAGTTTAACAATTTTATTAAATATGTACACCTGCTATCTACATCCTAAATCTGGTAAACAATATAGCACAGTAATACAATACTTATTGTTAACCTTCTAGTCTTTAAAACAGTACTATCAATTTAAAAAGATTGTAACTTTATCAAAAACAGAGATTTAAATGTCCAGGATAACATGGGTCAACATAGTGCTTATTTTATTTTAAATAAAATGCATTCATGTAGCTTGCTCATTCATTCAGCCTCCTTTTGGCTTGGAAAAATAAATAAACTGTGCTTTGTTTAAAACTAAAATGTTCCTAGTAAAATTGCCTGTACCTTCTTCAAAACCTGCCTCATGGTTGAGTGATTTCATACTTTCTCTATAAGAAACACTGTCTTCTTCTTCAGCTTTAGGTTCATCTGAGCCATCTTGAGAGATTCTTATTGTTTTATGCATTAGAGAGACAGGAGACTTGAACATGGGTGTGGGAATTAGAGATTAATAAAATATTTAGTGGTAATTAATTTATATAAAAAAGGAAAGTTGCTCAATAACAACTTTTTTTATTACCTTGACCTTTGGACAAAAACCCCAATAATAAAAGTATGAAATATATATGGAAAGGTCAAAGTCTCAGCTTCACATATACAAAGTTACATTAAAGTAATATTTTTGTTTGCAGTGAATAATAAGTACATGGAACAAAAGTCAGGACCAGTACATTAGAGAAATAGGAGGCTTGAATCTTGACGTGGGAATTAGGGATGAATCTGTGTAGATATTGTGTGCGTTTAAAGTGATTGTAGTTAACAAAACATACCTGTGTTGATCTTTCATTAGCTACCTACAGTAGGTCTCAAATGTTCAGTTCTGAAAAAAAAAAAAATGCTGCAATAGCACATGTGTATTTTTATTTTAAAACATGATATCTCAGTTTCCATGCCTTATTCCCAGTTAGCGACCGGGTTCGACCCTCAGAGAACGGAACAGCTCATACAAAGCCTTGACGACAGGAAGAAAAGAGAATCTGAAAGAAACAAATAATTGTTAGTTATGGGACTCAAGCACTAAGAGTAAGAGGGCCACATCCCAAGAGGGTAAAGGATGAAGTAAGATAGAACCTTCTTTCTTGAGGCAAAATATATAGCACATGAGCTGTGAAAGATTAGTGTGAGAGGTGGTCCCCTCTGACCACACTAAGAATCTGCAGAGTTACTGGAACTCCAGGTCGGGTAAGTGAGACTCACTATCCCCCCCAAAAGATGGACCACCAGCTCCAGCTGAACCTGCATCCGTGAAGATAAACAAAGACCGCATGCCAATGCATAACATAAAAGCAAGAAGAGATAAACAGTGACAAACAAAATCATTAAAATAGATGGTTAGTGGGACAAGCTATGTGTCGGTCATCTGCTCAGAGGAGAGAAAAAAAAAACCTTCTATTAGGGGAAAACCCCTGGTAGTCCTGGTGGAGAGGGCACCCCTACTACAGGCATACTAACTATAGACTGGTGAGCTGCAATAATATCAGATGGCAGCAATTGGGTGTAGGAATTAACTGCTGAAGAGGACCAACGTCCCCATGGTCTTGATCAGGTGATGGCTGATGTGGGCTCTGGCTGCTGAAGAAGCTGCCCCAATCCTGAAGGAGTGTGTGGTATAGAATATGGGAGAAAGACCTGCTCTGGTGACGAGAGTGGAGAGGTGGGAAGAGAACCAGTGTCTGGTAATGATACTTTTGGAGCAATTATAGGAAGTCTGGAAGATGCAGGGGGAGTTCGAGGTGATTCCTCAGAGTGTCAGACATACTGCTGGGATGACTGCATTATTGTAGATGCTTGGAAGATGGAGAGCTTGGATGATGAAATTGTGGGAAACTGATATCCAATATGAATATGAGCTGCTGGAACTTCATTTGTTGATTGTTCCATTGTTGCAGCAAGGTGTACCACATTCTGATGTCTAGCGAAGTGAGATGCTGACCATCCTATGTGTTAGTTAATACAGGATCGATCAGTGGTTTGCTATGGAATGGAAAAGGTGAACTGACATTCAGAAATTTGGGTTTCACAACTCCAGTCATCAGTCATCTCCTAAGAGTGGAACTACTTAACTCATAATCAAGACAGATTTCTAGTCTCGTACCGTGTCTCTCACCATGTATTAAGGTTTGTAATATTTGAGAGGATGAGCGGACCTGTTAGATGGGAATTAGCGTTACCCTGACTTCTAAATGGCTGCCAAGATCCAAGTATTGAGGAAAGCTGGCGTGTTGGAAGCTCTGGAGGAGGGTTTCTTGCTTCTGAAAGATATTTTATGTGAGAGTCCAGGTTTTTGAAGTTGAGGAGAGAGCAGTAAGGCACAATATGAATGTTCTGCCTTGGGAATAATGTGAATTGCGAAATTGAACTGGCTGAGGGGAGATAACGGATTGCATTTAGAGATTGATTTTTAAACTTGGAAGTTGTTAAATCAGCTCACAAATGTGTTCCAGGATTGTTGAGTGGGAGGCTTGCTTCAGATTTGACAGTGTCCCGAGTGACTCAGACGAATTCTAGTCGGACCAATGGTTTATCTTGAGATTGGGATGCCTAATGAAGAAAACAGGGATAGCAGATTGAAGATTGCTTGAGAGGTAGGGAGGGGGGGGGTGTCTGAAGGTGGAGATATAAGGAGAGAGTTCTTCCCCCGCAGATCCCGAACAGGTGGTGGGATGAATGGGCATCATTTATAAACGTCTAATCATGGGGAATTAGGGCGTTGAGACTGGAGTGGAACTGCTTCTTGAGGCAGAAAGATCGATGATTAGGCACTTTTCCCGATATTTTGCGGGTCGCTATTCTGATGAGGCTAATCCTGAAGATGGGGAACGGAGCTGGGAAGGTGCTGGCCATTAATTCTTTGTCCAACTCGACTTGAATTAGAGACTCAGTTATTCTGGATTCAGAGGAAGCAGAATGAAGATTTTTGGATGTGAATGGGGAGATTGCGAAGGGTGCCAACCAAGGCTTTTAAAGTGGTGCGAGTCTGTGACCACAGTGCTGTGCAGAGCGTATGTGTATCTGTGACTGTGGGGCGGTGCAGAGTGTATGCGTCTGTGACCGCGGAGTGTGTGTGGAACTTGGCTATCTTCTATAACTTGCCTTCAGATCAATGGGGAGAGGGCGTGACGTCAGATGGTGGCTGCTGATTGGGAGCCTGAAGCAGATGCTGTAACCATGTTGTACTCTAGAATGCTGATAGATGGGGACAGGTTAGGAACTGCCTGGACTGGGTCAAGCAATGGAGCCACTGAAACAGAAGTAATGAAGGAGAGGGTGGAGATTGGCTCGAGAGGCTGAAGGAGGAACTGCAATGGTGCTGGAGCTATTATCTAAGCCAGGGGTTCCCAAACTTTTTTACCTGAGGCCCACCTGTTCAGCTGCATTTGGCACTGTAACCCACTATAGGCACTCCTTGGGAAAATGTCAAATTAAAAACATTTTATAAGTTTAAACCTGTAACATTATAAATAAGCCTACTCTGCCCTTTATTCATTTGAATAAATATTGTGTAATCATTTTGGATTGTAGTGTTACTTACGTTGTCTATGAAGAATTTTTTAATCAAAAATCATTTTTCATTTATCCTATAGAATCTAGTCATTTGGGAGGATACCAGTTTTCTGTTCCATCAGGAAAGTTAAGGTATGCCAAACTAGATGAGTATGTACAGAAGTATGTTATTTTGCCTTTCCAAAATGAGTATATAACTATTCCACTGTTACATTGAAAATGAGACACCTCTCCTAACACAGGGCTTTTGAGTTGTTCACAACTTGTTTTTTTCACTTGTAATTCAATTGTTAACCTGTAGTTCATATGTTTTTCTTTAAATAAACACATCGATTGATTAAATGGCCACAATTGCTCCTTATAGGTAGTTGTTTATTTCTAATTAGAGATTAATGTGTTGATTTCTTAATTATTACTTACATTAGTTTAACTGGAGGGGCTACATGAACAACTAGAGGTTAACAATTAAATTATAAGTGAAAAAAGCAAGTTGTGAAAAACTCACAGCCTTATGTATCCTAAATTTGAAACAGCACAGAAATGTCTTCAACTTCCTTCACTGCCTGTATTTGAACAGTATATATCTCATCATTGAATTTATAAACACCCCTGAGGTGGAGGTTGTACCAGCTTCATGGATACAAGATGATGTGTGCCGCTGGCCTCCCTACAGAAAAAGAGACCATTTTATAAGAGCTGTTCAAAAGGCTGAGATTCCAACAGATGCATGGACTCCCTATGACATCAGAATCCTGTACCAAGCACGAACATTTATATCGCCTACTTCAAATACAGCTGACTGCTGGGTGTTCACAGGGCTTTATGCAGTTGTCCAACAACCGCCTGTGAGTCATTTCAGTGACACGGGGAGGTGGGAAAGTGTGAGTGTGGACTTTCCCCCTCTCTGAATGGCCGAGAGGCGGGTCTTGGGTGATTGTCGGTCCTATAAAATAACGCTCTGTTGTTTCCTCAGGTCTGCCCACTTAGACGCGCTAAGGGTGCGGAAGCTTTGATTCGGGACCGGGAATCAGCGAGACAGACAGAGAGAGAGGGCGGGGAACCCTTGGGCAGACCCCGGCGTATTGTAAAAGAGCAGGCTAGATAGCCGACAGAGTAGGACGGTGATCCGGGTCGTGCGGGTAGCGGCGACCGGGATAACGCTGCCGAGTGCAGCACCTTTTATTTGTAGTTTTATTACTGTTTTATTTTCCCTTGTTCTTTTCGCCTTCTGTTTTCATTATTATTTCTTTGAGCACCTGCGAGTGCACTTGCTGTTCGTGTACCAGCTGTGGTATTTCCGTGGACAGACACCTAAGGCAAGACAGTAGTATCAGTCGCGTACAGTTTTCACGGAGACGGTGACTCTCAAAAATACAAGGAAAAAAAAAAAAAAAAACTAAAAATAAAACTGGGCACCTGTGTGGTGTTTCCCAAATACACCTGTCTGTCTCCTGGTCAGTGAATTACCCACATATATCGCCTACTTCAAATACAGTACAATGGTATTTTTATGATTGTAATTTTTTTCTGCACAATAAAGTTTCATATTACAGTCTTCTGCAACTCGGCTTGTTTACTTTTCATTCAAGATTATTTCTGCATAGTCATGGCATTTAGTCTTCTTTCACTGATGAGAAGTTGCTATGTTGACAATACACACACACACACATACACACACACATATATATATATATATATATATATATATATATATATATATATATATATATATATATATATATATATATATATATATACACACACACACACACACACACACACACACACATACACATATATGTCAGACCTAGGACAAATATATTTACATTAAAAATAAACAATTTCAATGGTTTAATTTTTTTCAGAGTTATTATTATCATTTTGAACTATTCAAATATGTCTTCCAAAAGTAAATAGTATTTCAAAATATTACCTACAAGGTCATCATTTTGAAAATCTTAAAGTGGTAGCTAGCTAGTTAAAGAAATGTAAGACATACTTACTAATGCAACGAAAAAACAATGCTGCAGGTGTGGAACATGTGGAAATAAGCCATCCATAAATAAACAAGTTATAAAATGTAATATTAAATAAGGTTACTAATTGATTAATTCTAAACTAATATTTTACTTCTCAGCCTCACTCATCAACACTGTAAGCAAACACCTAAGTAGAGGACATAATGAATCTGAATGGCTAAATACAACTCAGCAAGAGGATTATAGAGGATTATATATATATATATATATATATATATATATATATATATATATATATATATATATATAATGTAACATATACTGTACATAGAATGTGATTTTCTTTAATAATACTATCCTGCCCTTAAATATTTCCAGAGTTTAAGGTGATTGCACAAAGCAGCTCAAACACTGAAGTCAATACAGCTGGTTAAGGGGAAACAAGTTGTATTTCATACTTCAGTTATTTGATAATTAAGGTGTTTTATGCAACTGGCCACATATCTTGAAACAGTGGTTCCCAACCCTTTTTAAAAGTAGGGACCATTTTGGTATTTAGAATTTATATGGTATTTAAAGAAGTATTAGACTTTTTGGGGTACTTAGACCTCTTTGGTATGTGTTTTTTAAGGACAATTAAAATTAAAGAAAACACGTCCTTCTTATATTAAAAAATATAAATGAATAAAGTACATCTATGTATAACTACCATTGGAATGTGAGTAGTAAAAGTTATTGCAATAAAAACACTTCTTGTTTTGTTCACTTACATCTCACAATCCTTATGACATCAGAATCCTATACCAAGCAGGTACATTTATATTGCCTACTTCAAATACAGTACAATGGTATTTTTATGATTGTAATTTTTTTTATGCACAGTAAAGTTCCATATTACAGTCTTCTGCAACTATGCTTGTTTACTTTTCATGCAAGATTATTTCTGCATAGTCTATTTCATACTTAAGTTATTTGACAGTGAAGTCTAAAGGCTCACATTTTTCCTGCGCTGCATTTTAGCCAGGCTAATAAAAAACGTTTCAACCGATTCCTGCCTGGTGTTCACTGTTGGAGCTTGCAGACGAGGATCATCACAATATTTAGATGTCAACTCTGGGTTAAAAGGGGGGTCATATGCATGGGAATGAACTCTTCTTGTTGTTTTGTGAAATTCTGAAATTAACATAATAAGCTTGGTTTATGGTATCACTAAATCTGTACATTTTTATTGCTATTCTGTATTCTTCTAGGATTACAAAGGGAGATTCTGGTGGTGCTGGATACCATAAAGGAACAGCAAAAACAACATTCAGCCTTGATGAATCAAATACTAACCCACCTATTTACAAAGGGCAGGACTGCACCAGAACTGCCAGAAAACATTTCTCCCCCTAGGTGATATCTCCTCCATGCTGGAGTTGGAGGAGAAACTGAGGAGTCAAACCGATTTGAAGAAGAACTTGGTAATTTTAACCATAAAGAAATATACACATGTAAGGCCTTTGAATAATTGTCTAAATATACACAAGATGGCCCTGAGTGGGTGGCTTCAGACCAGAGCCAAATTTTGTGTTCTCGACCGAGGGGAACAGAACAGAAAATAAATGGTGGTAACAAACAAAAACACAAGGACA
Organism: Polyodon spathula; assembly: GCF_017654505.1. Lineage (NCBI taxonomy): Eukaryota > Metazoa > Chordata > Actinopteri > Acipenseriformes > Polyodontidae > Polyodon > Polyodon spathula. Next base: position 1,197 of record NW_024472962.1, on the reverse strand, counting down.
CGGCACATTCACCAAGACAAAAGGGATAAACAAAACGAACTATCACGGTGAGCTTCTTTAACGATTCTTATTTTATTATTTATTCTCATTACCTCCTTCTCCAATCCCGTTCTCCACTCACCGAACACACAACCCCGAGTGAGTGAAAACATGTTGCTTTTATGCAGCTGTACCGAGACTCGAACTCTAATCAATCATTCAATTGGAGTCGCGGTACAACTGCACGTGAATTAATGAAGTGCAATTCCCTGTGCTCACATACTACATTTTACTTGCACGTGAAGTGCTGTGCAATCCTTGTGCCTAAATACAAATATACATTTTAAACACTCGTGTTACACAGACCCGTTTATATCCCGTGGGAGGACTCCAGCCCCCAGAACTCCTGCAGCCAAGCAGAGCTGACTGCAACCCCTGGTGAAGCAGTTCCAGCGACACCAGGTAATGCGGAGCAACAGGCAGCCCCAGGCGAAGCGGCGCGACAGGCAGCCCCAGGCGATGCCAGGCAGGCAGGGCACCAGTCCGTGCGGTCCGCAACAGTCCGCCCTAGGAACCCGCTGCGACAGGCGCCCCGTGCGCACGTCCGTTAGGAACCCGCTTCACGCAGCGTCCGTAGGAACCCGCTTCCACCGTCCGTAGTCAGCATCCAGCTCCTCTACTCGTGATGGTGGGGGAAGAGCTACCAGCAGGCATTCATCCTCTGCTGGTGGAGGAGGCAGAGGCAGCTCCTGCTGCTCTGCAACTGCCAATGAAGGTGGCGGAGGCAGAGGCAGCTTCTGCTGCTCTGCTCCTGCCGATGGAGGTGGCAGAGGCGTATAGTCTCCTGGTGGCAGAGGTGTGAGCAGCGTGTAGTCTACCATTATTACAGGGAACTGGTGCGACTCTCCCTCACTTGCAGGGGATGACAGCGGTGGGGCCTGTTTATTTATATATATATATATATATATATATATATATATATATATATATATATATATATATATTATATATTTTTTTTTTTTTGTAATCCAATTTTTTTTTTTTTTTTTTTTTTTTTCAAAAAATGCGGTTCCTGCTCTGGTCTAACGCTTGGAGGCGATGTTGTCCCGGTTCTGACACCACGTGTCACAAAGATGGCCGGAGTGGGTAGTGTCAGACCAGAGCCAGAAAATAAAACAACAAGAGAGAAGTGGAGTTTGGTGAAGCTGAGCGAATAAA
>NW_024472961.1:0-14206 GCF_017654505.1 Polyodon spathula | reverse complement strand
CAGAACAGAAATTAAACGGTGGTAACAAACAAAAACACAAGGACACGGCACATTCGCCAAAACAAAAGAGATAAATAAAATGGACTATCACTAAACAAAACACGGTGAGCTTTTTTAACGATTATTATTATTATTTATTCTCATTACCTCTGTCTCCAATCCTGTTCTCCACTCACCGAACACACAACCCTGAGTATGTGAAAACATGCTGATTTTATGCAGCTGTACCGAGACTCGACCTCTAATCAATCATTCAATTGGAGTCGCGGTACAACTGCACGTGAATTAATAAAGTTCAATTCCCCGTGCTCACATATTGCATTTTACTTGCACGTGAAGTGCTGTGCAATCCTCGTGCCTAATTACAAATATACATTTTAAACACAATATTACACAGACCCGTTTATATCCAGTGTTCCAATGACTATACACCAACATTATTATTAATTCACGTGCTGGGATTCAAGTGAATAATTAATTAGTAATTGAATCCCAGCACAACAGTATATATAGATGCACGTTTTCACATACTCGCGGTTGGGTGTTCGGTGAGTGGAGAACGGGATTGGAGACGGAGGAAATAAAAGAATAATAATAATAATAATAACATATATACTTGCCTGTGGGGAGTTCGGGCACCCGGTGGTGCGCTGCCCCTACCAAGAGAGAGAGGAGGAACTGGCCCAGGAGAAGAAGTTGAGGAGGATGCATGAAGGGGAAAAGGGAAGAGGAAGGCAGAGTGTCCACCGCTCCCATCTCCACCAGCAGAGGAAGAATGCCTGCTGGTTTTGCCTCCAGAGCCAAAGGGAGAGCCGCACCAGTCCCCTGCAAGAGAGGGAGAGCCGCACTAGTCCCCTGAAACAAGCGTAGACTACACGCCGCTCCCACCTCCGCTGCCAGGAGCAGAGCAGCAGGAGCTGCCTATTCCTCCACCACCTCCACCGGCAGGAGCAGAGCAGCAGGAGCTGCCTCTGTCTCCTTCACCAGCAGGAGACTACACGCCTCCACCAGCTTCACTGGCAGGAGCAGAGCAGCAAGAGCTGCATCTGACTCCACCACCTCCATCAGCAGGAGCAGAGCAGCAAGAGCTGCCTCTGCCTCCACCACCTCCATCAGCAGGAGCAGGGCAGCAGGAGCTGCCTCTGCCTCTGCCACCCCAACCAGTAGAGGGTGAATGCCTGCTGGTATCACTTCCCCCTCCATCAGCAGGAGGAGAGCAGCAGGAGCTGCCTCTGCCTCCGCCACCCCCACCAGCAGAGGGTGAATGCCTGCTGGTATCACTTCCCCCACCATCACAAGGAGAGCAGCAGGAGCTGCCTCTGCCTCCGCCATCTCCACTAGCAGAGGGTGAATGCCTGCTGGTATCACTTCCCCCAGCAGAGGGTGAATGCCTGCTGGTGCCTCTGCCTCCGCCATCTGAAGGAGAGAGCAGGAATGCCTCTGGTATCACTCCCTCCACCAGCAGAGGGTGAATGCCTGCTGGCTGTCCTCTGCCTCCACCAGAGGAGCAGGAGCTGCCTCTCCCTTCACCAGAAGGACCGGGACTAGATGATGGCGGTCCTCAGCAGCCCTTGTATAGGCTGCCGAGGGAAGCACCTGCTGGTATCCCAGCCACAGTAACCGAGAAGAGGAGCAGGAGCTGCCTCTCCCTTCACCAGAAGGACCAGGACTAGATGATGGCGGTCCTCAGCAGCCCTTGTATAGGCTGCCGAGGGAAGCACGGTGAAGAACCGCCCAGCCACAGTAACCGAGAAGAGGGCCAACGCCTGCACCCCATCGCTCCCTGGGGTTGCCCTGCCTGCCTCGCATCGCCCAAGGTTGGGGTTGCCTGCATCGCCTGCCCGCATCGCCTGCCTGTTGCTCCGCACTGCAGGAGGAAGTACTGTGGCCGGAACCCCACCAAGGGGAGCTGCCGGCCACGAAGAAGGGGGAGGAGGTCTGGAGACCACCAACCCCAGCAGCAGTTTCGCTGCCGGAGATCGTGGGGGAGGTCAGGAGACCTGCTCCCACTGCAGCTTCTTCACTGCCGGAAATACTGTGGTCAGAGCCCCACCAAGGGGAGCTTCCGGCTCCAAAGAAGCAGCCTTTCCACTGCCAGGACTACCCTGGCAGGAGTACGCCACCCCACTGTCAGCATTGCTGTTGACACCCTTACGACCTGTAGGCCCCTTGAAGCCTCCGATCCTGGCCCAGGACTTTGTGCTGGACTTTTGGGCTTTGAAGGGGGGAGGTGGCCATGTGTGCTTTGCACGGGGGGGGGGGGGGTATATGTGACAAAGTGCCCGCCCCTGTGTATTATCTGTTATATGTTGCGTGTGGTGTGTTAAATGTTGGTGTATAGACATTGGTACACGGGATATAAAGGGGTCTGTGTAACACAAGTGTTTAAAATGTATATTTGTATTTAGGCACGAGGATTGCACAGCACTTCACGTGCAAGTAAAAAGTAATAATATGTGAGCACAGGGACTTGCACTTTATTAATTCACGTGTCTTTGTACCGAGACTCCAATTGAATGATTGAGTAGCAATCGAGTCTTGGTACAGCTGCATAAAAGCAACATGTTTTCACCCACTCGGGGTTGTGTGTTCGGTGAGTGGAGAATGGGATAGGAAACGGAGGTAATCATTGTGATCATAAATAAGGGAAATATCTGCTCACTGTGTTTTGTTAGTCCATTTTGTTTCTGTTTATTTTGGTGAATGTGCCATGTCCTTGTGTTTTTGTTTGTGACCCTCATTTATTTTCTGTTCTGTTTATTTATTAAATGCTGAGCGAGAGCATTCACTCTGCTCCACCAAACTCCACCTCTCTCTTTGTTTATTTCCTGGCTCTGGTCTGACGCCACCCACTCCGGCCGTCTTTGTGACACCTAGATACCCCCATCTTTTTTTCTGGCTTCAGAATCTAATAAAATGACTGTTCCAAGCAATCACGCTTACACTCACCATATCCGGCTCAAGACAATGGTGAACCTGCCTACTTCTTTCCTCAGGAATGGTTAATATGGGGATCCTTATACATGATTTACACTTTCATTTGACCAGGGTTCTTGTTTGATTATGAAACAAGGAAAAATAAAAATGTTTTTTATTTTATTTGTCTACAGTTTATGAACTGATTAGAACAATTAGAATTTTTTTTTTTTTTATGTATTTGTAAAAGATAAGAAACATCTCCAGATATCAAGATTTGCAAACATATCACCACCAAAGAACACATACAAATATTGTTTGTTTTTAATAAAACATTGAGTGGAAACCACAATCCTTGGTTTAGGAGGCCAGTGCCTTATCCTTTTGGTGACATAGGCACATTCATATAGATAGTAGTCAGTGTGACAATATACGCACAGAACTGGCCGACATGAAAGTACAGTTTTCATGACTGAGAATAGGCAAAGCGAACACGAATCCATTTTACAAACTTGTGATATTTACAAGCGAAAAGTGTGTATGTGTATATACTGCCCTAAAGCTTTATTAGAAAGAAAGAAAGAAAGAAAGAAAGAAAGAAAGAAAGAAAGAAAGAAAGAAAGAAAGAAAGAAAGAAAGAACACGTATGGAAACACTTTCATTGAAGACAGGTCTGCTGAAACGAGTTGTTTTTGTGGCGCGCTGAGCTCTGCTTTCTGTCCCGCATGGATCGGCAGCATTCCTTTGATCTCTAGCGAACAGAACCAGGAAGGATGAGTGATTAAGGCGTTGGACTTAAGATCCAATGGACATATGTCCGCATGGGTTTGAGCCCCACTTCTGGTAGATGCGAATTTCTTTGATTAAAAACTGACTAATAAATATACAGGAACTACAATTTGCCGCAAATGTAAAGTTAATGAATCGTGAGAACGCTGTTTCTACTGCATTTATTCACTAGACTGGCTGCTTTTATTCCGTTTCAAATAAGCAACGCGATCGGAAGCAAGTACAATGTTTTAACACAATTGCATGTATAACACAGTCGTGCAAAATATATCATTAACATCACTGACAATGGTTTCATGTTGAAAAATTACTTTTTATTGACAAAATTATAAAATAAAGTAATAACAAGATTAACACTGTCTAAACAGATATATATATATATATATATATATATATATATATATATATATATATATATATATATATATATATATATATATATAATATATATATATAATTTTGTATCGCTGCAGTGGTGATTAAAGTAACGATGTGTGTGTAAGAAACAACATGAAAACAAAGTACTGTAACCATCTAGTGCAATAAAAGCACAGCTTTGCTAAGATTAATATTACTGCTGAATTACTGTGGCAGCAAAGCAGTGATACTGACCGGCTGCTGACTATACTGCCTCCGAACAGACCGCATTGAACACTGATGAGCCGCTCACTATACTGCCTCCGAACAGACCGCATTGAACACTGATGAGCCGCTCACTATACTGCCTCCGAACAGACCGCATTGAACACTGATGAGCTGCTCACTATACTGCCTCCGAACAGACCGCATTGAACACTGATGAGCTGCTCACTATACTGCCTCCGAACAGACCGCATTGAACACTGATGAGCCGCTCACTATACTGCCTCCGAACAGACCGCATTGAACACTGATGAGCTGCTCACTATACTGCCTCCGAACAGACCGCATTGAACACTGATGAGCCGCTCACTATACTGCCTCCGAACAGACCGCATTGAACACTGATGAGCCGCTCACTATACTGCCTCCGAACAGACCGCATTGAACACTGATGAGCAGCTCACTATACTGCCTCCGAACAGACCGCATTGAACACTGATGAGCCGCTCACTATACTGCCTCCGAACAGACCGCATTGAACACTGATGAGCCGCTCACTATACTGCCTCCGAACAGACCGCATTGAACACTGAGCAGCGCTACGGGTTTCATTGGGAGAGTAAGAGCATGCTGTGCGATTTAATATTGATTAACAGAAAATAAAAAGTGACATTAACTTATTAGTGGGTGCAAGTAATAATAATAATAATAATAATAATAATAATAATAATAATAATAATAATAATAATAATAATAATAATACAAACACATTCATTATTATTATAATTATACAGTATTATGCACTGCTATTCATTTTAACTATAGGTATACACACTGTAGCGGTTTCAGGGGTTGTGTTGTGCATGGACGTTATGTGCCTGCAAGTTTCTTTGTTTTTTGGCTGCCAGGACCACGGACAGCAATGTGAAGTATTCCACAGAGGCAGGACCACGGACAGCTCAGTGGAAACTTCTAGACTGCAGCAGAACAGCCACACCTGTCTCCAGTTGTAATCAGAGCCAAACTGCAGACAGGTGATACCAATCAGTTGCTCTATTTAACTGCGCCCTGGATTCTTTCTTTGTCTTTTTGATCCTGGCAGGTGAAGGAGTAGGAGGTAGAGAGAGAGAGAGAGAGAGAGAGAGAGAGAGAGAGAGAGAGAGAGAGAGAGAGAGAGAGAGAGAGAGAGAGAGAGAGAGAGAGAGAGAGACTTTGACTTTTAAGATCCTTTATTTAAATATTCCAAATAAAATCCATTAAAATTCAAATAAAGGTAAAACACAACAAAAGTTAAGATTCCTACTGCCTGAGCAAAATTTAAAAAATCCTAAAATATATCGTGTTCTCCTTAAAAACAGATTTTAAACAAAATAAAAGGATCATTAAAAAATCAATATTAAACAGTGTTTTTTTCTTTGTTGAAAACAGATAAAAGCCAAAATAAAACACTGTAAAACAAAAATTAAATAAAATTAGAACAAAAACTGGAGCTCCCCCTCCTCACTCACAGCACACAAGGCGTCTCCCACACACCACCTCTCCTGAAAGTCCTCCAGGTTACTGACCAGTTTAAAATACTCAAACTCTACTCTGATCTGGCTGACCACGAGCACCCTGAACTGAACCACTAAACTGGTCAGTCCAGAACCAGAGAGTTGATTTTTCCTTGTCTTTAAAATAGCCAATTTTGCCTGTCCAATTAAAAAATTAATAAGAACACACCTGTTTTTCATTTTAAAACTGTATAGAACCCCAAAAATAAAAAGCTCCTTACTAAAAACGACCCCTAAATTATTCAGGATTCCCTGCAGTAAATTAAAAAGTGGCCGCAGCCTCTCACACTCACTGTAGGCATGAAAGAGAGTTTCCTCTGCTGAGCAAAAAGCGCACTGCTCACTGATGCTGGGGTCCACTCTATGGAGAAACCTGCCTGTGGACACAATGCAGTGTAGAATCTTCCACTGCAGGTCCCCCACTCTCTTGGCGAGAGGCGGCTTGTACAGCACCCTCCACACCGGCCTGTGCCCCTCCTCTACAGCCAAGTAAGCTCGCCACTTAGAGTCTACCAGACCCCTTAGCCTACTATACTCTGTGGCTTTAACACACAATTTGTATATCTGTTTTCCATTCATTGTGTGAAAGATAATTTCCTCCACATTCTGCAATTTAAGCAAAGTCCCTCCATTCTCTCCACCGCCCTCACCTTCCTCACCTACTGCTGGTGACACGATCATCCCTGGAAATAAGGAAAGCTGTCTCTGCTCTGTGCCTCTGGACAACTCCTCCCTCAGGACTGCCTTGAGCCGCGGGGAGAGGCAGCCCCTCAACTCACCCATCAGTCTTTCTGCAAGCCTCTCTGAGTGCCAGCCTAGCTGTGCAGTTAGCTGGGAGGCAGTTAGCCAGCAGGAGAGCTCAAGGTTTAACAGGTGGACCATCCTGGTTACACCTGCTTTTAAAAAACTGGCACAGAGCGTCATCGACTGGAGGAACTTAACTGGAAAGAGTGGATTAAAAAATAGGGGCTCCTCAAACAGGTCCTGCCCTGTCAAGGACTCCACATCCCTTTCCACCCTCACCAGCTGCCAGGCTTTTAAAATACTTTGATAAAAAGGAGGAAGTCCTGCTTTACTAAAACTGGTGTTCTCAATTAAAAACCCAGTTTTCCTAACCCCAGCCCCCCAAATCTATTGAGAAGGAAACAGGCCAGCCTCTTCCAATGAGCCTCCTCCTCAGTGTACAGGAGTCTCTGAACCGCCTGCAGTCTGAAGGCTGCCACCCTGCTGGCAATGCTGACTAGCCCCTGCCCCCCCTCATCACTAGGGAGGTAGAGGACTGCCGGCCTCAAACTGTGTCTCCCGCTCCAAAAGAACTCCAGCAACACTCTCTGGATCTCCTTCACCAGGCCCTGGGGTGGGTCCAGGCATACCAGCTTGTGCCACAAGCTAGAGGCCACCAGATTATTAATAACAAGCACCCGGCCCTTGAAGGACAGTTGAGCCAGCAGTCCCTTCCACCTCTGCAGCCGCCCCCTCACCCTATCCAACAAACCCTCCCAGTTCTTTTTCATGTAGTTTTCTGTTCCGAGGTGCACCCCCAACACTTTAATACCTGTTCTGTTCCATTTCAGCCCCTCAGGCAGGAAAGGAGGGGTGCCCTCATCCCAGCCGCCTGACAGGAAGGTGTCACATTTTGCCCAGTTTACTCTGGCAGAAGATGCTCTCTGGAACTCATTTAGAGTCTGCTGCAGCGCTTGGACATCTGCATCCCCCCTCACAAACACAGTCACATCGTCTGCGTAGGCAGACACCTTCACTGTGGCAGAGGAGGGTGTGGAGGGCGAGGAGGGCACTGTCCATCCAGCTAGCCTGACCCTCAGCAGGTGCAGCAGGGGCTCTATAACCAGTGAATACAGCATACCAGACAGGGCACAGCCCTGCCTTATACCCCTGCACACTGGGAAGGGCTGACTCAGCCCATTGTTGATCTTTAAAATACTAAAAATGTTGGAATATAAAAGCCGAATATAAGAAATAAAACCAGGACCGAACCCGAAGGCTTCCAGTGTATGAAAGAGGTAGGTGTGGTCGACTCTGTCGAAAGCCTTCTCTTGATCCAGGGAGACCATTCCTACATTAAAATCACAAATATCACTTACAGTTAAAAAATCTCGAATAAAAAACAAGTTATCAAAAATAGAGCGACCCGGTATACAATATGTTTGATCCATATGTATTACAGTTCCAATAACACTTTTTAATCTATTAGCGATTGTTTTGGATAAAATCTTTAAATCAGAACATAAAATTGACACAGGTCTCCAATTTTTAAGCTGGCATAGGTCTCCCTTCTTGGGCAGCAGTGTAACCACTGCCCTACGGCAGCTAAGAGGCAGTTCCTTGTGGCTGAGGCTCTCTCTCAGAACCTGGAGCAAATCCTCCCCCATTATATCCCAGAAATTATTATAAAATTCTGCTGGCAGTCCATCGATCCCGGGAACCTTTCCGCTGGAGAGCTGCTTGACAGCGGCGGTCATCTCCTGGTGGGTCAGCGGTGCGTCCAGCTGAATCTGCTCCTTCTCACTGAGGCTGGGTAACCCCTGGAGCAGCCGCTCAGTGTCCTCTATGTTGCACAGTTCTTTATTATAAAGTTCCTTGTAAAAACGCACCGCCTCTCTGCTGATTTCCTCCCGGGTGTGCAGTTCTTTCCCACCAGGAGTCCTGATACAACACAGCTGTCTACTGTCCGCTCTCTTCCTCTCCAGGTTGAAGAAGAAACTAGTGGGGGCATCCATGTCTCTCAACTCCATGAATCTGGAACGCACAATCGCCCCCTTCACTCTTTCCTTCAGCAAGCTCCCCAGCGCGATTTTCTGCTCCTTTAGGTTCTCCAGGGTCTGTTCTTTAAATTCTGAATTTAAACTTTCCTCTAGGAGGAGGATTTTGGACTCCAGTTCTCTCACGGCTGTGTTCAGTGACCTGGTTGCATTTATAGTATATTGTTGACAAAAACATTTAATTTGTATTTTGCCAATGTCCCACCACTGTCTTAAATCTTTATATTGTGCTTTTTCTTTTTTCCAAATTATCCAAAAAAGTTTGAATTGTTGCTTAAATTTTACATCTTGTAATAATTTTACATTGAAATGCCAGTAAGATGCTCTGTGGGGTTCTGATTGAATTATTACTGTAATTAATAGACAGTGGTGGTCAGAGAGACTACTGGGGATGATTCTTGCTTTGATAAATTTATTTAAATCGTTTTTTGAAGTATAAAACCGGTCTAGTCTTGCTCTATATACACAGTCTGTGTGATACTGAGACCAGGTGTATTGTCTTGAACTGGGGTGCAGGCATCTCCATATGTCAACCAGGTCACTGGACTCTAACAATGCAGCCAACTCTCTGGAGGACTGAGGGTGTGGTTCATCATTATTTCTATCAATATTAAAATTAACAGTACAATTAAAATCTCCTCCTACTACCACCACATCATTATTATTAATATTAAAAAGAGCTTGCTTTAATTTCTTAAAAAATAAAATTCGTTCGCCCCCTCTATTGGGGGCATAAATATTAATAAAAACATACACTGTACTGCCCAGCCTAGCTCTTACTTTTAAAATCCTCCCTTTCTCGATTTCATCTATATCTAGTAAAACTGCCCCCAGGCTGGGTTTAAAAAGCACGGCTACTCCTGCACTAGTACTAGCGCCGTGACTCATCACGCACAGCCCCTTCCACTCCGCTCGCCACGCCTCCTCATTCTCCTGATCCGAGTGCGTTTCCTGCAGAAACACCACCCCCGCCTGCTTCTGCTCTAAAAACTCGACTAGCTGCGCCCTCTTAAAAGACTGTCTGCAGCCGTTTAGATTAAAAGAAATAAAAACGCACCTTTCCATCATAGCTAAAAAAACTAACACACTAAAACAAGTAATAAAAGAAGTTTCATAAAACACAGCCATTTTTAAACAAGAGATTTTGAACCACTTTTAAGATCCTTTTTAATTTTCTGAACAATTTTTTTTAATCTATAACGTTTTGGCTGATCAAATTCTTCTATTGTGGCTTTCCTTGTTATAACGTGAGCGGAGTGGAGAAATAACCTTAGATCAGGGAAAAAACTCTCTATTTCTACTCCCCTTTTCCCTTTTGTTTCTATCATAAAATCATTTACCTGCTCAAGCGTGTATAACTTTTTCTTACTGACGGGTTGGCTATCAGGGATGTCTGAGATAAGCGAGGAGTCAGAGAGCTCCCCCTCCATCTCATCCGCGCTGTCCTCTCGCTCGCCCCCGAGAATCCGTTCCTCCGCAGCTCCCTCCGACTCCTCGACACCGGTCTCTGCTACAGCCGGCACTATTTCAGGCGGCTGAGATTCAGCTAGCGGAGAGTCTTGCACCGCGCCCGGCTCACCCTGCGCTGTGCTCTCTTCCTCCGCGTTGGGAGGGACTGACGCCCCGCCTGGAGCCCGCAGTCTCCCTGTCTGCACGGGTTCGGAGTTCTGCACTGGCTGCGCTCTGCCATCCGGCAGCTCTGCAGCCTTCCGCTGAATTCGTGTCTTTTTCGCTACTACCTTGAATGATTCTTCACCATTCTCAGTAGTAGCGGTATTATCCTCCGAACCCGTCAGTGACAGGCTGCGGCTGGGTCTCTTTGTGCGAGGCCGTGGTGTTGGTGGTTCTGCTCCGGTTTCCTTCTGGATCGCCCCCTCCTCGGTCAGCACGGGCTCGCTCTGCGGCTGCGCTGGGGGAGCCGACTCTTCCTCCCGCTCACCCCCAACACCCCCGACTTCCTCCCCGCCAGCATCGCCCTGATCCTGCCCTGTCTCCGCTCTAGCCTCCTTTCTCGGGCAGGCTTTCCTCTGGTGTCCCTGTTCTCCACAGTAAAAACATCTCATCGTTTCGGAACTGACAAAAACTACACAATTCATCCCTTCCACGTTAAAATTCCAGGCAACATTAATGACTTGGTTAGGATCATTTAGTAAGACAAACGCCTGCCTTCTAAACGACATGACGTGCCTAACACTGTTATTTTTGCACCCCAGCGGGATTCCCTTAATCGGGGACACCAGTTTACCAAAACGAGCTAAATTCTTTTCTAATTGCTCATTTTTTAAAAACGGAGGCACATTAGAAATAATAACTTTCGTAACCGGGGTTACTAGAGGGGAAACCTGAACAAATTCACCTTTCACTGTAAATCCTTCCTCTACCAGCTTGTGTACCAGAGACACCTCCACTAAAAATATTACCAGCGCTTTATTCATTCTTGACGCCGACATAATATTTTCAAACCCCACCACCTCTCCTACTGCCAGCAGGCACTCCTCCACCGAAACCCCGGGGTCAGGCAGGCAACGGACCCCGTGTCGGCGGGTGAGAGCCCCCAGCCCTCCTGAACGAGACCCCATAACGGGATCTCCAAACACCCTACAAACAAACAAAAAACAAACAAACAACACACACACACCACTAACCTACGAACAAACAAACACACAAAAAGAACAACTAAGTAACTATCAAAACAAAAATAAATAAATAGATTACTAATTTATAATAAATAAATAAATGAAAGTTTTAAATTTCCCGGTCCTACCGCACCGGCGTTCCACCTCTCTGCAAGCCCTTCCCACAATCCTCCACGAGAGACAGAGCTAGAAACATGAAAAGATTCAATTATGCAATTAACTACTCATTTACATACCGTGGAGAATGAGGGTAGATTAGTCCAAGAAAGTGATATTAATATAGGAATCGCTCAGGCATTACATAGACCAAAGATTTGAACATATACAAACATCCATTGTCACAGCTGTAGCAGAATTGGAATACAAAGTGGTTAATTGTTTGTTAAGAAGGGATGTTAGTATACCCAGAATGTCTGTAATTCCTGCTTCCAGATCTTCCCTTAGAATCATTCCAGTTAATGATACCGTAGTAGATCTTTCAGCTCACTCAGTTGTTTCCACTAAAAAACCCATTTGCTTGGTGTTTCCTGAATTTGGCAATACAGATGATAATAGTGATGTGTTCGGGTTTCTAAAGCAGTGCAAAAATTTCCTAGCCCTCTATCCTATGGGAGATCCTGAGATAATGGCGACACTATCGTCTGTTTTGAAAGGTTTGGCTAGAAGCTGGTGGATAGCTGAGAGGGGACATATACATAGCTGGCATGATTTTTGTGAAGCCTTTCTTGCTGCTTTTCTACCTACTGATTATTTATCAGAAATAGAGTACAGGCTCAGGATTATGGTGCAGACTCCACGGCAGTGTATAATGGATTTTTCATATGATTCCCTGGCTTTACGCCTTAAATAGAAGCCTGATATTGCTGAAGCGGAAGTGGTTTTACACGTATTGAATAATTGTAGCTCCTAAACTTGCTAGTTGTGTCAGAGGATCTGTCAAAACTGTTGATGGTGAACTAGTGAGAATTGGCACAATGCTAGAAAAGGACTGGGCAGCTGTGAACGTGTGGTTTGCAGTGCACAGTGAAAGATGATGCAGGTGCTCCAGATAACAACAAACATGACAGTTCACAGTTCACATCTTTAATTTTGCTGTGTTGCATGTCAACAACACTTTAAATAATAATTTGCTCTACACAACAATGTGTATTGCACCATGCTTAAAATGAGGGTTACAGTCCCAAACGAAAATGAAACAAAAAGGACGCACACACTTTCACACAGTGTGTGCTCTTGGTGCAGTGGGGTGCAGTTTGCCAAAGGTACTCTGTGTAGTCCGGGTTTGTGTGCTGGCCACAAGCGACAGCTCCTGAACTCTTTAGCCATTTACCAAGAACAAACAGCAACAACTCGTCAGGTACAAAAACAAATGAAGCACAAAACACTCACAATCCCACAGTCCTTGTTTCCTCCCATCAACCACAACAAAGGAAGCGATTATGGCGTCACGTCCCCCTAAAGTACCCTCAGTCCGCCCCCTCCGATAGCTAGTTCAATCACGTTTCCTCCAATTCATGGGAATGAACGTCCCAACCATTCAGTATGGGGCCCTCAATTCCTGCTGTACAGTGCTCTCACAGGTCGAGAGGGAGATTGTTGATTTGGATTCATTCTCTCTTTGTCACTGTCACAGACTGTGGGACTGTGAGATGTGCTACCGAAAGAAACCACTTGAGGCAGTATTGATTTTCTAGAAAGTTCATTTTTTCTGTTTATTAGCTTTCACAAAATCTTAACTGAAGAGAACCGCTAACCAAGGAGCTAAAAAATATTAGCAAAACAAAATAAGATGGTTTTCCAGTTTTTAAAGTTTGGATGGCTTCACCTCGTGGGAAGAGTCGGTGTCCCGATGAGTTCTCGCTCTCTCTCTGGGTCAGAATGTTACCATTCTTTTAACAGCGATCTCTTTTAACAAAAAGAGATCGCTTCTCAACAAAAACCAAAGCCAAGCTGTTACAACCCGGCCCTATATACCCAAGGGAACAACCCCCCAATCAGCAGCACATGATCATCTGCTCATTCTAGAATGTTCCAGCGTGTTTCCGAGTTGCTGCCCCCAACAAAGATGGCGACCGTTGTAAGTGGACTTATGCCCCAACATTAGTCCCGCGTCACGCAATCCTTGTTGGGAACTTTGTGGTTGATTCACAGCCCTCTGATGGCTGGGAGGTTGAATTGCAGTACAAGATCACATATCACAGTCACATATACCACCGCTCAGAGTGGAGCCAGGTTACATTCGGCTGAATCTACCTCGCCTGTTACGCCCCCCTCCCAGGAAAAGTAATCCGCATTTTGATGATCTCTCCCTGCACGGTGTGTCATGAAATACATGAAGGATTGCAACGTCAGATACCACCAGTTATCCGGGCGTTGCTATCCTTCATTGTGCTTTACCATGTGAGTGGGGTATGGTGAGTGACAAGATTGAATGAATGTCCCAGGAGGTAGTAGCCTAACGTCTGAGTGGCCCATTTAACGGCCAGACATTCCTTTTCTAGAATGACGGAGTAGTTGCGCTTATATATAGGATGAGGTGTTTTACTCCATCAACTCGCTGGGACAAGACCACCCCCAGACCAACATCCGAAGTGTCAGTGTGGAGGAGGAATTTCTTATCAAAATCTGGTGTAATTAGGGCGGTGGCTTGGCAGAGTCATCGCTTAATAGTATCATAGGCCCACTGACATTCTACTGTCCATTTAATTAAATTTGATACGCTCTTTTTAGTGAGGTTCACTAGGGTGTTGACTACTGTGGTGTACTAGGGGATGAATTGGCAATAATAACTGGCCAACTCTGAGAGAGACTTCATCTGGTACTTGGTTTTCAGGGTGGCCGCGTCCATCAAAGCCTGGACTTTGGTGGCGACGGGTTTCACCTGCGCATGTCCCATAATAAATCCTAAATATTGGGTTTCTTCTTTGGCAAATGCACATTTACCCAAGTT
>NW_024472960.1:0-2313 GCF_017654505.1 Polyodon spathula | reverse complement strand
CACTACAGATACACAGTGCAACGAGGTAAATACATTTTAAACATCAGGCTTATACATTTTTGGGTTTAAGTTTAAAATGTCATTATATTAGATCCCTATATGTTGAAACATAATTGTCATTTATACATGTTCTTTTTATTTATTTATTTTTTACATGTGTTTAATATTGGAGTAAATGTATAAACACCTTCAACTGATAACAAATATACTATCTGGTAAAGCATACTGTAACATTCCCATAGCATTCGTCTTCGAAGCCCATTGTTTTGGGTGTAAACATACTGTAGCATTATCAAGCACCAATTAATATACTCCCCCAAAGAGTTGACCAGGCCACTTTAATCAGGTAAATTCAAGGGAAAGTATCTTGGATCCATTTTCAAAGGAATATTCCATTTGGAAGCTGGTGGGTTAAAAGAGTGAGCTGTGGTTTTCACAGCAAAGGAACTGGGATGTGTGTGCACCCAGCCCTTTAGAAATGTTCAAACATTTAATGCAAAACTTTGTTTTGATCGCGTGCTTTTCCAACAGAAATTAAGAGTTGTAGAAACATTCTATGCAAGTGGCTGGCAGTTTCTCCTCGTTTTCCTTTAGTGAATGCGACAAGCTCACCTGCTGCGGCAGCTGGGAAATAAAAGGACAATCCCATGTCATTAAAAAAACATGGGACACAACCAAATCAGACTCTGATCGAACCAACAGGGACATGGCATAATGCTTAATTTTATCGATGATGGAAGCACTTAGCCTGAGGTAACGTTCAAGGAGGCCATGTTTGCGTGCAAACCTTCACTTACAGCAATACAGAGCAGTAAAGCTGATGTTCATATGAGTGTAAACTTACAGCAAAATGCATGAATCGCATGAGATGTTACATTGCTCAAGCCAGTCAGATTTGTCAGTGGCCTAATGTTTTATTGAAGGCTGCTCCTTGGAGGAGATCTAAAAATTCACTCAACGCCTTTGGAAAAATGTCTGTTTTGGCTGCAGAGTATAGTTACCAATCACAAAAAGATAAAAACATCAAAATAAGCTAATGGAGATCTGCCATGAAATTTACTTCTGGAGGACAGGACCAGGTGTCAAGGGGATAGAACAAGTGCAGATTTTGGTGTGCCCTGTGTGCATGCGCACACAGCCTGTGCAAGGCTCTGCACTGAAGCAGACATAACTAGAAAAGGCTGCTGCTCTAGTGAAGTTGCAGGCTAGGGAATTCTCTTTGCAGGCTAGCGAGGCAAAAAGCAATTGCTCTGCAGCCTTCCTTTAGAATGGGCTTTATGAAAGCAAACTTATCTTACAGGACACTACTTTATCACGGAAATAATATGACATTGTATTTTAAACAATACACATTGTATTTATAACCAGCTAAACTAAATGGGCAACTGTTCTTAACAGGCAGTACACACAAAATAACTTTTGTTTCTTCTTTATAAATGAGAGACAGTTCACCATGAATACGTAGTCATCTGTAGCTGCCAAAGTTTACTCATTTAGTTACCAAGTAATTCAGGTTTCAAAGTATAAGTTATGCACGATTTTTTTAATGCTCTATCAGGGCTTTCTTTCAGTTTAAGTTCCTGATAAACATCTTATTTGGTATCAAATTCATATACTCAAGTCACATTTTAAAGCTACTACATTTCATAAAATGGCTATTGTTTGTTGTTAGATATATTCACTGTTTTGATAATACTTTGTTTTTTTGTTTCTTTACAGTAGTTATGTTGATTCTTACGTACTGTATACATCCCACTATTATACAGTACACATTTTGACTGAACAAATTGTTGCAGCCAAGGCTTGCCTCCGGGAGGAATAGCAAATGCAAGAGAACTGAAATTGGAGGTCAACAAACAAAAATAAAACAATTAAGCAAAATACAAATCAAAATCACCCAAGCTAAGGCTATTAGTACTAGGATTATAATATAATTCTCTGGCATGACTTGAACAAATGAGCTATGCTGGAATTAGCTAATAAGCTGTCTCCCAGCTCCGCCTTATATGTGGTCTAGTCAAACTGGCAATTAATTAACCAGTGTGACATTCTCATAGGGCTTTTTAAGTTCACCTCCAATCAGGTCAGACTAACCAGTCTACCCACATTCTCACATGGCTGGGTTCAGGGAAATCTGACACAGAACAGGGTTTAAATTAAAAATACAAATATAAACACAAAGTATATTTCCCTTCACTGATTTTGACCAAGTTGTGATGATAATAATAATAATAATAATAATAATAATAATAATAATAATAATAATAATAATAATAATAATAAAGTATTCAAAATCCAGGATACTGCTATACA
>NW_024472959.1:0-8467 GCF_017654505.1 Polyodon spathula | reverse complement strand
GAGAGAAACGACTTACACTTTTAAATATCAGGATCGCAATCTCACTCAGTGTATAAAACAATCCTATATTCTGAACATGATGATAACCATATGAAACACTGAATCATTAAAACAATTTGGTTACACGCTTTAAACATGTTGATTACACAAAGAAAAAGGAAAAACATGGAACAGTAACAGATTCATACTAGAGTGCTGCTATGCAGCCCATAATGTGTAGGATATGAAATGTACTTGTGTGTTGCTTTATTGAGGGGGGGGTTGTACTTGTGTGTTGCTTAATTGGGGGGGTGAACATAACGACTCGAGTGTGGGGACAAGTGAGTTTATCATCAGTGGAATTACTGTACTGCAGTCACCCACTGTTACCCATTATCTTTTTATCAGTCTTTTCTGAAAACTTTCAATTCCCCTGAGAATCAGTGTGTTTTCTTCACAGCATGCTTCTATGTTTATCACATCAGGGGGCAGCAGTTACATGAAGGGGTCCTTTAAAGACGAATATAATATTATTGGGCATACACTGTATATATAGGAAAGACAGGCAGGACAGAAGAAGCGGAAGGGTAATGCTATACATCAATATGGGTCAAAATAATGGACAAAAATTCAAAGGGCATAATAATAGGGGCATACTATAGACTGCCAAATTCAGGCACTGAGCAAAATAAGCTGTTATAGCCATATTGATGGGGGCTTTCAACATAATAACTTTAGCATAACAGGAGACAGAAGTGTTAAAGGAACTAGAAGCTCTTAAAATAAACAAATCCCCTGGGCAGGATGAGATCCTCCCAATAGTACTCAAAGAAATGAAAGAAGTTATTTACAAACCACTAACCAAGATCGTGCAACAGTCTCTTGACACAGGGGTTGTACCGACAGACTGGAGAATTGCAAACGTAATACCGATCCACAAAAAGGGAAACAAAACCGAACCAGGTAACTACAGACCAATAAGCCTGACTTCTATTATATGTAAACTTATGGAAAAGTTTACCTATATGGTAACAGTATACTGGAAGACAGTCAGCATGGTTTTAGGAAAGGGAGATCGTGTCTAACTAACCTGCTTGTTTTGTTTTTGAGGATGCAAGATCGATAATGTTATCTCTCTCTCTCTCTCTCTCTCTCTCTCTCTCTCTCTCTCTCTCTCTCTCTCTCTCTCTCTCTATATATATATATCTCTATATATATATATATATAGATATATATATATATATATATATATATAGTGCCCATATAAACATATATAATTGCTATTCATATATATATAATATATATAATACACGTTACAGGCATTCTGTGAAGTCAGGCATTTCGCGAAATGGCTGATTTAGGGGCACACCTGTCTGTTTTACGCAGTCATTTTGGGAAATGCCAAAAAGTTTCAGTCATTTTACTATATATTAGAAAGGTGCTTTCTAAGGTATTTGTTTTCTAATAAAAACTTTCAAATTTTATCAAAAAAAATAAATCGGTGCAAACAGTTCATTTCTAATCACTGCAGGTCTTATTGTATTGGTTGAATCTAAAAAAAGAACATATGAAAGTACAAAATGAGGAGGAGGCCATTTGACCCCTCTTGCTCGTTTGGTTGTTAGTAGCTTATTGATCCCAGAATCTCATCAAGCAGCTTCTTGAAGGATCCCAGGGTGTCAGCTTCTATAACATTACCGGGGAGTTGGTTTCAGACCCTCACAATTCTCTGTGTGAAAAAAAAGTGCCTCCTATTTTTCTGTTCTGAATGCCCCTTTATCTAATCTCCATTTGTGACCCCTGGTTCTTGTTTATTTTTTCAGGTTGAAAAAGTCCCTTGGGTTCACACTATTTCTACCTTTTAGAATTTTGAATCACCCCCATAGTCTTCTTTGTTCCAGACTGAATAGATTCAATTCTTTAAGCCTGTCTGCATATGACATGTTTTTAAACCCAGAATAATTCTGGTCACTCTTCTTTACACTCTTTCTTAGAGTAGCAGTACCCTTTTTGTAGTGAGGTGACTATAACTGAACATAATATTTTAGATGAGGTCTTACTAATGCATTGTAAAGTTTTAACATTACTTTGATTTCGATTTAAAACTTTTCGCTATATACCCAATATACACTATATATCTTGTTGGCCTTTTCCCCACATTGTCTAGATGAAGGCATTTCTGAGTCAACACAAACTCCTAGGCCTTTTTCATAGATTCTTATTTAATTTCAGTATCTCTGTGGCAGAGCAAAGCTCTGCCCCTTTAAATTGGCAGGGATGGGGTTAACTTCCCCTACCTGCCTGGGTTTATTATGTTCAGGTGGCTGGGGTTGATTAGTTGATTAGGTTGATTAACGATCAATCAGCGCCCAGCCACCTGATATAAAAGGAGGCCTCTGCTTCTCATTTGAGAGGAGGGAGCTGAGGAAGCAGGTTGGTTTTTTTTGGTTGTTTGGAAAACTTGAATCCAGTGAAGGCATTGCCCAGCCTGGAAATTGTTATTTTTGTAAGTTTTGCTTTTTATCTTTTTTGTGTTTAAATTGCTTTGTTTTGGCCCTTGTGCCCTTTCATTTTTGTGTTTATAATAAAATAGTTATTTTTTTGAACTGCAGTCTGTCTCTGGGCCTCTATCCACTCGCCAGCCTGCCACATTTGGTGTCAGAAGTGGGATAGTGCCACCTAGAGGCTCAGAGCAGTATTTATTTTTTTTTTGAAAAAAAAAAAATGGGAAAAAAGAGCAGACAGCGGCAAAGGCAGGAACAAGCAGCAGCTGAAGAAATGTAAGCTGCTGCAGCCACCGCTGGAGGACCCGGCCAGCCTCTTCCCCTGGTGTTCCTGGTGTGGGAAGGAGGACCATCGTTGGCGGTCCTGCCCAGACGTGCCACCGGCAAACTGGTGTGGCCGGTGTGAGGAGGACGGCCACAACTGGGCAGGATGCCCCTACAACCAGGCCCAGGAAGAGGTGCAGTGTTCACCCCGGGCATCAGGGGCCACCCCACTACCTCCAGCACCACCACCTTCACCACCGTCCCAGGAGATCTGGGACTGGTTGATGCACCCTGAGGCAGACCTCGTCCACGATCTCCCCATAGTTATCAACACGCTGTGGCGTCGAGATGGGGAGAGGTGGGAACAGTGGGAGGAACAACACCACCCAGCGTCCTTCCCAGAGGTTGCCCTCATGGTGGTTAATTACCTGGCGGTAGACATGGGAGATGCCCCGGTCACTCCAATAAAGAGGGGTGAGCCGCCTTCCCGAGAGCCAGAGAGGGGTGAGGAGCTGCCGTCGTCCCCAGAGCCAGAGGGGGGTGAGGAGCCGCCGTCGTCCCAGAGCCAGAGGGGGGTGAGGAGCCGCCGTCGTCCCCAGAGCCAGAGAGGGGTGAGGAGCCGCCGTCGCTCCCCAGAGCCAGAGAGGGGTGAGGAGCTGCCGTCGCTCCCAGAGCCAGAGAGGGGTGAGGAGCTGCCGTCGCTCCCAGAGCCAGAGAGGGGTGAGGAGCTGCCGTCGCTCCCAGAGGCCAGAGAGGGGTGAGGAGCTGCCGTCGCTCCCAGAGCCAGAGAGGGGTGAGGAGCCGCCGTCGCTCCCAGAGCCAGAGAGGGAGTGAGGAGCTGCCGTCGCTCCCCAGAGCCAGAGAGGGGTGAGGAGCTGCCGTCGCTCCCAGAGCCAGAGAGGGGTGAGGAGCTGCCGTCGCTCCCAGAGCCAGAGAGGGGTGAGGAGCTGCCGTCGCTCCCAGAGCCAGAGAGGGGTGAGGAGCCGCCGTCGCTCCCAGAGCCAGAGAGGGGGTGAGGAGCCGCCGTCGCTCCCAGAGCCAGAGAGGGGTGAGGAGCCGCCGTCGCTCCCCAGAGCCAGAGAGGGGGGAGGAGCCGCCGTCGCTCCCAGAGCCAGAGGGGGGGAGGAGGATCTGCCGTCGCTCCCAGAGCCAGAGAGGGGTGAGGAGCTGCCGTCGCTCCCAGAGCCAGAGAGGGGTGAGGAGCCGCCGTCGCTCCCAGAGCCAGAGAGGGGGAGGAGGATCTGCCGTCGCTCCCAGAGCCAGAGAGGGGTGAGGAGCTGCCGTCGCTCCCAGAGCCAGAGAGGGGTGAGGGGCTGCCGTCGCTCCCAGAGCCAGAGAGGGGTGAGGAGCTGCCGTCGCTCCCAGAGCCAGAGAGGGGGGAGGATCTGCCGTCGCTCCCAGAGCCAGAGAGGGGTGAGGAGCTGCCGTCGCTCCCAGAGCCAGAGAGGGGTGAGGAGCTGCCGTCGCTCCCAGAGCCAGAGAGGGGTGAGGAGCTGCCGTCGCTCCCAGAGCCAGAGAGGGAGGAGGATCTGCCGTCGCTCCCAGAGCCAGAGAGGGGTGAGGGGCTGCCGTCGCTCCCAGAGCCAGAGAGGGGGGAGGGGCTGCCGTCGCTCCCCCAGCCAGAGAGGGGAGAGGCCGCCGCCGTCGCCGCCTCCGCCACCAGAGGGTGCCGGGCCGCCGTCGCCGCCTCCGCCACCAGAGGGAGCCGGGCCGCCGCCGCCGCCTCCGCCACCAGAGGGAGCCGGGCCGCCGTCGCCGCCTCCGCCACCAGAGGGAGCCGGGCCGCCGTCGCCGCCTCCGCCACCAGAGGGAGCCGGGCCGCCGTCGCCGCCTCCGCCACCAGAGGGAGCCGGGCCGCCGTCGCCGCCTCCGCCACCAGAGGGAGCGCGTTGTACATGGGGGGGAGGTGTGTGGCAGAGCAAAGCTCTGCCCTTTAAATTGGCAGGGATGGGGTTAATTTCCCCTACCTGCCTGGGTTTATTATGTTCAGGTGGCTGGGGTTGATTAGTTGATTAGGTTGATTAACGATCAATCAGCGCCCAGCCACCTGATATAAAAGGAGGCCTCTGCTTCTCATTTGAGGGAGGGAGCTGAGGAAGCAGGTTGGTTTTTTTGGTTGTTTGGAATTTTTGAATCCAGTGAAGGCATTGCCCAGCCTGGAAACTGTTTTTTTTGTAAGTTTTGCTTTTTATCTTTTTTTGTGTTTAAATTGCTTTGTTTTGGCCCTTGTGCCCTTTCATTTTGTGTTTGTTTATAATAAAATAGTTATTTTTTTGAACTGCAGTCTGTCTCTGGGCCTCTATCCACTCGCCAGCCTGCCACAATCTCCCATATGATATTTGTGTGGTTCACTTTATAATAAAATACCACTGAGCTGCGTATACTTGATACATGCAGCAGACAAAAAAATACTGGTGTGTAAAATAACTAACTAATAAAATAAAAGCAGTGGTAGCCAGTTTGATTTGATTTCATTAAGTAAATAATTAGACCAGACACAGATGTCATTACCAGAGATTAAACACCGCTTGAGGAATTAGAGCCCAAGACGTATAGTCTATGAGCCAAAACTCAGAAAGCCCTTAGTTTTTGAGTTGGCTGCACCCCCTGTCAGACTAAGGTTTTTTGGTATCATTTTGTTCCTTAATATGTCTAGATTCTATTTCTGCCTGTCGCCAAGTTGAATAGTTGTCCGTTTAGATTGAAAACCATCTATTTTGGACCTGCCCTTACTGCGCTTCGGACAGTAAAATGCTGTTATTGCAGATAATCAAACCACCATTCTCGTGTTAACTCGCCGCACTGCTTAATTATAAATATACTCCTGGATTCCACACAGAGTTGTATTTAAATATTTCTATTATTTCTTGACGTTTACTTTTTTAAAACTTATTTTGGTATTAATACACCAGACTTTTATCAGCATCTAGGTTTCTTTCTACACCATGCCAATTGTTACCTGACTTCCCCTGGTAGGGACCTATTACCTCCCGTCCGGCAGGTGTGTGTGTGTGTGTGTGTGTGTGTGTGTGTGTGTGTGTGTGCAAAAAAAAAGAAAATCCCACTTTGCATTGAAGTGTCTCTTTCCTGTCACATCTGATATGAAGCAATGGTGTGGGATGTGACAAAAGAATACTGATGTAGCATATTCTTCTCATTTAGTAAAATGTGACAATTAGAGGTATTTAAATATAATAAAAATACATACATTACGTATATATTTACATACAACAGAATAACATTTTTGGTATATAATGCTGACAGACTATACATTACTGACACCTGAAACCTAATTAATTAATTTCAACCTAACAAATACCTAAATAATTATGTCATATAACGTACACGTGTGTGTGTGTTTATCTATCGTCTCATATATAGAATATCTCTATATATATGATATATATTATATATATCTATATTAATATCTATACACACACACACACATAGATAGATAAGATAGATAGATAGATAGATAGATAGATCTTTTTAGCATGATTTAAACACTAAACGCTCAAAAAGAAAAGAATATCAACAAGATCTGTAAAGGGTTTGATATTGCCTTTCACCTTCTGACTGAGGAGATCCAAAAGAGAGTTATAGATAGAACAGAATTCTTCTCTGTCATATGTTTGACAGCATTATATAGAATTGTTGCTGGATGAAGGAATCGAAGCTCCTGAGTACAGAACTGAGAAGCTTATGAATAAGATTTGTTGCCTTCTGGCAAATTATTCCATTGTGGTTTTTGATCAGGCCATATGCAAAAGCAGTAGTCATCTGGAAGAAACCCATGGAATTCAAGTGCTTGCATGGGAGGTTTTCACATAGCTTGTACCCTATTTGCTGTAATAGGGAAACACTTTGCAGATGCTGGACTCAGGGACATTCTTCTAGAATCAGAAATCATTGGATCGGGATCTATCAATGGAGTGCTAGAAGGCCATCACTACAACAGAGCAGTCTGCATACATAAAATTATGATGGGAGCCCTAATGCAACTTCAGTGGAAAACATTAATACCTCGTTTCCATAGCCAAGCCAACTTGAGTGCACTCAAGTGCTCCCGGGTTAGCCTGAATTTTGCAAAACTCGAGTTCAGGTGCAACGTGATTTTATTATGCAGCTATCAGGGGGAGGATGGCTTGTATTCCTCGTGCGAGAAGCAGGGTTCGACTGTGGAGGCGCTCATAATTGGTGTTTGCTAGGCAGAATAATGCGGAAGATGCTAATCCGTGTGCGATCATTAAAATGATAGCTCCGGTGAAGCCTCAGGGGGTTTGGATGAGGATTCCCGCTACTACTAGTCCCATGTGGCTTACTGAAGAGTAAGCAATTAGGGATTTTAGATCTGTCTGTCGTAGACAAATTGATCCGGTCATGATAATGCCTCATAGGGCCAGGATGATAAATGGGTATGCAAGGTTTTTGGATGCAGGCTCTAGTATAATAATCATTCGTATCATGCCATAACCGCCTAGTTTTAGTAGTACGGCAGCTAGGACTATAGATCCTGCAACTGGGGCTTCTACGTGTGCTTTTGGTAATCAGAGGTGGACTCCGTAGAGGGGTATTTTTACTAGGAAGGCAATT
This sequence comes from Polyodon spathula, assembly GCF_017654505.1. Taxonomy (NCBI): domain Eukaryota; kingdom Metazoa; phylum Chordata; class Actinopteri; order Acipenseriformes; family Polyodontidae; genus Polyodon; species Polyodon spathula. The sequence goes on along the minus strand of NW_024472959.1, from coordinate 1,127 downwards.
AAGCAGGCTGCTCATCAGATTTTATCGGCTCAGGTGCATAGGGGGGCAGGTTGTATGTATTGGATAATTAGTATTGATAGGGAGCCTATTTCTTTTTGTAGGATCAGTAGGGCAACTAGTAGGGGGAGGGACCCGGCTAGTGTGTAGAATAGGAAGTAGGTGCCTGCGTTGAGACGTTCGGTTTGGTTTCCTCATCGTGTGATAATAATCAGGGTGGGGATTAGTGTGGTTTCAAATATGATGTAGAATAAGATGATTTCGGTGGCCCCGAAGGCTATAATTAAGAATAGTTGGAGAGACACTAGAAGGGTGATGTAGGTTCGTTGACGACTAACGGGCTCTGGAGAAATGTGGTTTTGGCTTGCTAGAATCATTAGGGGTAGTAGTCAGCATGTTAGGACTAGTAGGGGGGTGGAGAGTGGATCCGTGCCTAGGTAGGGGTTAGTGGAAGTTCAGCCAGTTTCTGAGCTCCAGTTGAGTAGGGTTAGGCTTGCGGTGGCAATGATTAAGGCTTGGGCTGTTGTTGTGGCTCATAGTCATTTTGGTGTTGCAAGTCATGTTGTGGGGAATAGCATTAATGTCGGGATTAAGATTTTTAGCATTGTAGTAGGTTTAGGTTTTGGAGGTGATCTGTGCCGTGCGTTCGTGTGGCGGCAACGAGGAGGGCCAGGCCTGCTCCGGCTTCGCATGCCGAAAATGCAAGTAGGAGTATGGGGGCGGTGGCATGGGTGGTTGATTCTAATTGGAGGGACCAGAGGGAGAGGGCAATAAATAGGGATAATATTATTCCTTCTAGGCAGAGGAGGGCAGAGAGAAGGTGGGTTCGATGGAAGGTCAATCCTATAAGTCCTAGTATGAAGGCAGAGCTGAAGCTGAAGTGTACTGGGGTCATAAGACGACTATGGACTTGCACCATAATTAGTTGAGCCGAAATCAGCGGTCTTACTTTGGACTAGTCGTCTATTCAGCCCATTCAAGTCCTCCTTGGGTTCATTCATAGATGAGACCTAGGGTTAGTAGGACTAAGATGGCTATTGCTCATAATAGGGCGGTGGTGGGGGAGGCTAGTTGGTCTCCTCAGGGTAGGGGGAGTAGTAATGCAATTTCTAGGTCGAACAACAGAAATA